>NC_081185.1:99448374-99748374 GCF_029867415.1 Vicia villosa | reverse complement strand
ACTATGCATGAAAAATATAGTAAGTATTGGGGGGATGTCACAAAGATGAATAAGTTGGTATTTATTGCTGTAATTTTGATCCTCGGCGTAAATTCCAGTTTATTAGGTGGGGATTGGATAAGTTTTATGAGAAGAAAGTTGATGATTCTTTGTGTGATAAGGTGAGGCAAACATTAAACAAAATGTTTGAAAGCTATAGACTTTTCTTAAGTAAAGTCCAAGCTGAAAGTGTTGGACAAAAAATAGAACCATCCGAATTTGTTACATCTTCTGATCCTTTGGATGATGAATTTGAGAAGGACATGGATCAAGATCCGAATTTGAATAAAAACAAAGTGGATTTGTATCTCATGGAGACAAGGGAGAAGAAAAGTCCTGATTTTGACATCTTGAATTGGTGGAAGGTAAATTCCACCAAATACCCTACTCTTGGTATAATGGCTAGAGATATCTTGGCTATGCCAATATCTACGGTTGCTTCTGAGTCCGCTTTTAGCACCGGGGGTCGAGTTTTTAGTTGTTATAGGAGCTCTCTTACATCACACACTGTTGAAGCTTTAATATGTGCGTAAAATTGGTTAAGACCCTCCCCTTTAAAAGTGGATATTGAAGAGCAATTGGAAGAATTGGAGCATCTCGAACAAGGTATATATATATATATATATATATATATATATATATATATATATATATATATATATATATATATGTTTGTTAATATGTTTGTTTTATTTGTCTAACGTTTGTTAATATGTTTGTTTCATTTGTCTAATGTTTGTTAATATGTTTGTTTTGTTTGTAGAAATGGCTCCGATTCCACAATTAAATGAGGGACTTTCTAACATTGAATCGGACTTGTAGACGTGCTTGAAAAAATTGGTATGAATTTGTTATTTTATAAAAATATTTTGGCTGATTATAGAAAGACTTGATTATAGAAAGACTTCCTATTTTATTAAAATATTTTGTCAAAAATATATTTGAATCAAGTTGTGTGTTAGCTGCGTAATATATTTGATTGTTCTGGTTCATTTTTTTCTGCTCTTCAAATTACGTTTTGGTTAAATACAAGAATGCCACAAGTTGTTATTCATATGGAGTTTTTTGTTCTTATGCACATAAGCCAGTTTCTCAGTGTATTTGTTTTTGCTGATGGGTACCAAGTAGTTATGAGTGTTGCTCTTAAGTTGTTTTTACTATTGTTTTCGTTATACTATTAAGTTTGTCAAAAACCAACTTTTATATGGATAGAGATATTTAAAGATATTCCAGAAATCATTACTATGAATTAATAATAGGAATGACAGTAGGAAATGTTTATTTGCAACTTTGAATTAATAATAGATATTACAGAAATCATTACTTTTATATGTATGAATGAATAATAAGAATTGGCAACTTGAATTAGGCATTGTAAAGTTTGCAATTGACAGTAGGAAATGTTTATTTGAAATAATATTGACTGAATGTTGTATTTGTGAATAGTCAGGATGGATGCTAGAAGATAACATAAAGCAGTATGGATAATGGAGTGGCTGAACTGAATTTTAAATGGTGGAACAAACAAGATGGTTGAACTGAATTTTGAATGGTTTATGATTTGAATGGTTGAACTTTAATTTATGTATTAATTTGTAGTTTTGTCTACATGTTGAAACTTTAACAAAATTGCTTGGTTTTGTGACTTTGTAAGACTTTATTATGTAATTTTTGGTTTGTTGTAAGATTTTATTGTGTAGTTTAAGAATATATTAAATTTGTGTCTACTGTTGTTGTTGTGGCTTAGTAAGATTTTATTGTGTAAGCTTTGATTATGCAGAGGTACAAAAATTACAACTTACTAGATTATATAAAATAAAAGTGTATTTTTTTTAAAAAAACCGAACTAACCGAACCAATCCAAACCGTATTGGTTTGGTTTGGTTTTTTTTTTAAGTCAACCGAACCAAACCGAACCGCATGTTTTTTTCTCTTGCAGTTCGGATGATTTTTTAAGCTAAAACCGTCCAAATCGCACCGCGAGCACCCCTAGTTTTGACTAAATTATTAATATAGCATAATTAAAAAGAAAGTTTCTCAATAAATTCCATGGATTTCTTATACACTATAGAAATTTCCATTTTTGCCCTCTCTGTAGACGCACATCCGGAAGCACTCTATATTTTGAAAAAATTTGATTCATTCGGTTGATGCATCTACGGAAGCTTATAAAACATAATGAATCTTGGATTTTCCCAATTAATTGGAAAAATCCAAAGTTCCGTAGATATATCAACGGAAGAATCTATTGTCAAACCCTATCAAACATTTCCGTAGATGTAACTACGGAGGATTTTTTCCAATTATTTGAGAATTTGAGATTTTCTCAATTAATCAAACCCCATCAAACCTTCATGTAGATGTAATTACAAGCTTTTTCTCAATTAATTAAATATTTGGAATGTTTTCAGTTAATTTATACTTTAATTGGAGATTTTTACAATTAATTGGAAAAATCTCTAATTAATTAAATTTGATGACATGTACGTAATCTTTAAAACATAGTGAAAGTTGGGATTTTCCCAATTAATTGTGAAAATCTCAAATTAAGTTACAAATTAGTTAATTGTGATAATATCAAATTAATTTTTCAATTAAATCCCAAGTTCCGTAGATGCATCTACAGAACACCCTATTTTTTCCTTGTCAATAATGCAAAAATAATTAATTTTTAATATAATAGATTTCTAAAACTTAAAAGATATATTGCACTTAATTTAAATGAAAATATCCACTTTGACCAATAGTTTCAAGAACATATAATTTAAAACTCTAAGGTGTGTTTGTTCAAATGAAACGGACGAGCGGAGGAATTTTAATGGAGAAAAGAGGAGAAAAGTGAACATGATAGATTTTTTAAAATTAAATTAATGTTTGATTTAAAATAGTGGAAGGGATGGGAAAAAAGAAATTTTAATTAATAATATATTTAGTTCAGGAGGAAAGGGAAGCAATTTTATTAATATTTTATATTTTTAACCTAAAGATCTTATTTAAATGATATGATATTTAAATGTTAAAAATTCATAAATGTTTTTTGGTAAATAAACAATTCTAAAATTGTATAACTAAAAAAGTTATCATTTGTCACAAAATGTTAAAAAAATGTAGTATCCTTAATTTAGATTATAACTCTCCGACACAAATTAAACTATATATTGATAACAACTTTTAAATCGTAATGAATCATCTAACTAAAGAAATACATAAAATAAATTATTATTAAAATGACTGATTTAATTTTTTTAAAAAAATAAATAAAAAAATATAATGAATGATTTAAATTTGATATAAAAGAAAAATATGTTAGGATAAATAATAAAATTAGAATAAACCAATGAACATAAATAAACATAGAAAAATTATTAAAAAGTGCAAAAATTATGATTTATATTTAATACAAAAATTAGAAAATAATTTGAAAGTAGAGAATATTATAATAAGTTGATATATATAGAAGTAATTGAGAAAAATTACATAGAAGAGAAACAGTGAAATGAAAGAAAATAAATAATTTTGAAATACCAAAATTAAATGGAGAATATTTTAATTAATATAATAAATTTTTGAATATCAAAACTTATATTTTCTTCCCTCCATCAAAATCATTGAGAGAGTGAAAAAAATTTGGTTTAGATGAATTTTGTCCCCCTCCCTTCACCTCTTAAAATTTGAATCAAACATATTAAATTAGAAATTCCTCCTTCCTTTTATCTATTCCGAACCAAACGCATCCTAATATTTATAATAAATATTTCTCATTCGAAATTAAATATTAGAGTTCTTATCCCCATTGGATAAGCTAAAAAGTATTAAATATTATTTTTAACAAATGAGTGGGTTAACACTCTAAATGGATAATATAAATAAATGTGGTAATAATTTAACATATTTTAAAAAAATTATTAATACAAAAATAAATAATTTTAAATATAACAAATTTTGAAAAAATTTAAAAGATACATTGCACATAATTTTAAATGAAAATATCCACTTTAACCAGATAGTTTCACAAACATGACTTAATTTGAAACTTAAACGTCTGTTTGTTCAAATGAAGGGGATGATACGAGAGAAATTTTAATGGAGGAAAGGGAAGAGGAGGGGAAATGAGAGTTTTTTTTAATCAAATAAGTGTTTGGTTTAAAATAGTGGAAGAGGAGGGAAGAGAGAAATTTTAATTAAAAATATGTTTAGTTCAAGAGAGAAGGGAATGTGTTTTATTAATATTTTATATTTTTATAGTTATGATCTTATTTAAGTGATAAAATATTCAAATGTAAAAAATTCATACATGTTTATTTGGTACGAAAAAGTCTAATATTGAGTAACTAAAAAAGTTATCATTTATCACAAAACGTTAAAAAATGTAGTACCCTTATTTAGATTATAACACTCCGACACAAATTAAACTATATGATGATAAATTTTAAATTATAATGAATAATCTAATAAAATAAATACATAAAACAAATTAGTATTAAAATGAATAATTTAATTTTTTTTTAATAAAATTAATAAAAACATAAAATGAACAATTTAAAATTTTGGTGAAGGTTAACATAGTGAAGAAAATTAATTGGTCTATCATGGTGAACTAAAAATGACTTACTATTACAAGTTAAACAAGTTTTTATCAATTTAAATAAAAGACCAATGTATTCCTTTAATTAATTTATACTTTTACATAAACACCAAAAAATATATATAATTAAATATTGACTCAAATAAATATATTATTTATAAATTATAAATATTAATTTTTTAATAAGCAATTTCTAATATAAAAAATAAATAATTAATTAATACTAATAATAAATGAAATTTTAAAACATAAAATTAAAAAATTAAACATCATTTTCATCTTAGAGAAAACACAGTAGAATAAAGAACATGGCGGAGAAATAAATCCCACTTTTATTAATATTAAAAGAATTATTTAATCATGTTTATTTTTGTTTTGTTTGAATAAATTTTCGAATACTTTAAAACTAGTTTCTTTTCTTCCAAAATGTTTATGATAATTTAAAAAATCAATGAAATATAATACTTTTTTGGTCAAATTGTAAGTATTTCTTGATAATTTTATATCTTCTCTTTTTTTTTTTTTTCATTTTAAACATATAAAAAAAACTAGACAAAATATTAGTACTATTTATTTATTTCAGTTCATATAATTACTCTAATAAACATATTTTAATAAATAAAATTTACTTTATTAATAAAATCAATATATCTATTTATTTTCTTAAAGTTTATGTACAAATTAATAGGATAATATAAAATAAAATGGCTGGAGTTCTATATATAAAATTTGTGAATTTTTAAAGGAAATTGAATAATAATAATAATAATAATAATAATAATAATAATAATAATATACAATTCTATAAGATTGTTATCAAAATAAAATAAAATTTTAAAGTGTATGTGCCTCTCATTTCTTCCCGAGACATGCTTTAATGTATATATCTTTTTAAATTTTTAGTTTAATTTGTTAAAAAAAAATTGGGGTTTAGTTAAAAATATATTTTGGATATAAATGTACATATTTGTTTTTTTTTCTTAGTACTTGGTTAGTAGGTCATCCATAATCAATCTTGTCCATTTAATTTATTTAATATTAAATCAATGGTTATTTTAATAGTTCACCATGATGGACAAATAATTCAACTTCACCATGTTATCCTTCACCTAAAATTTTATATAAAAGAAAATATGATAGGATAAATAATAAAATTAGTAGAAACAAATGAACATAATAAACAAAAAATTATAAAAAGTAAAATAATTATGATTTTTATTAGTACAAAAATTAAAAAATAATTTAAAGGTAGAGAACATTATAACTAGTTGATGGAAGCAATAGAGAAAAATTACATAGAAGAGAAGCAGTGAGAAGAAAGAAAATAAATAATTTTGAATTTAAATTAAGAATATTTTAGTAAATATAATGGATTTTAAAATATCAAAACTCATATTTTCTCCTCTCCCCTTCAAATCTTTTGAATTTTGCGAATTTTGTACCAATGCTTCTACTAATTGATGCATCCTCATCCATGAGATATCAGAAGAGATTTGAAGGAATCAAATGCACTATTTCATCATTTTTGGCCAAGTTGTAAGAATTCAATGCCATGTGATTAAGTAATCATTACAAAATTGGAATCTTGATGAATCACCAAAGAATCTTCTCCTAAGCGAATTAGAGTTCACTTCTGCAACAGAATTATCCCCTAAGATCACACAAGATCGATTGCTAGGGGATTGATCAAGTGGAATCAAAATTGCCATCATTGCATCTTGGATATTTTTGAAATTACTTCATAACCAAGAAACCAAGTTAACCTCATTAAGCAAAGCTCACTCTCCCTAATTTGTTCTGAACCTTTTGCCTATAAATAGAAGAGCATGCCTAAGTATTAGACACACCAAAGCAACAAAACTCTTGCTTTCTCCTTCTCTCCCTCATACTTAGGTTTTTAAAGGTCCTTTGGCAAGAAGACTCAAATTCTTCAAACCAGAGCCCTTCCTTTAAAAATAAGTATTCAAACACATCAAATGAGGTATTTAGAAGTGATCCAAACACTTGGAACACTTCTGTACATAGAGGATCATCATCTTCACCTCTCACTTGGAGCCACATCATTTGAGGTCGAGCAAGAAGTTCTGGGGAGTTCTAAATCAAGCTAAACATCTAAACACCTTCCTGGAGGATCATTGAAGCTATTTGGATCGTTGCAGCAACTCTATAACACACTTTGATCAGAGCTCAATCTCCATTTCAAATGTAAGTTTCATAAGCTTCAAACTCTATGATTCATACTTCATAAATAAAAACTTGTTATACAAACAAGTTTCTGCACCTGGGAGGATCATTAACCCTCAGTCAATTGCATCATATCACGCATATAGAGTATTTCATGTTAATTTTTAGTTTTAGGGTTCTTAGTGTTCATGCGTGCGAATTTTGAATTACACTGAAAATAAATGAAATCAAAGGATACCATCATAATCCTTGTTCAAAAACAAGCAAAATCCATGTTTACGTCTTTGAGTTTGGATGAGAAACGAGTGAGATAGCAAATTCAAAATTTTGAAGCTCGAGGTTGAAGATGAAGATGGTGGCGCCATTTTTAAAATTTCCCAGGAATGAGTTTATTTTATTTTGAATGATAGGCGTGTCATCTACGAATTCATCGTAGTGTCCCATTGGTTACAGCGTGTGTCCAAAGTCTTGCCTTGCCTTAGGTCTGGGGTTTGATTCCCCCCTCAGACCTTTTGTTCATTTTATTTTCCAAATCATTTTTAATGCTTTGTGTAGCAACCTGCCCTAAAAATTAAAGATTAGAGTCGCCACCTATTCTACCAAGGCGAATAGGAAACCCTACGCAGTATAGAGACCAGGGTAAGATACTATATTCAGGTCGAGGGAAGGTGTTAGGCACCCTCATCCCTTTCCTAAAGGCTAACATTTAAAGATAAAGGTTTATGGCAAGGTTTATAGCTAATGAATTGAATAGGGGGAAGATTGAGATTTTAGGGAGGGGGACTCGCCTTGTTGCCAAGTGCCTACGTATCTCCTTATGGAGAATCAGAGTCAACGTAGTTCGGGCACAGGGTTGTACGGCTTAGAATTGAATTTGATTGTATTTGAAGTTGTTTTGAAATGCAAATGTTCGAAGGTATTTTGAATTACCTTATCGCAGTTGTGAACATCGCAGTGTTGAAAAACTGTAGTATCGTGGTTTAGTGTGTTTTGAAGGTTTGGGCGTACAACCCTGGTTTTAATTTGTTACCGTTAGTCGCAATAATCAATAGGTTTGATTACCATGGCTAACGGATTAAAGGGAGGATTGCTAACCACTATAATCGATAGATTCGATTATCACGAATAGCAAATGTGCATATTTTAATTTATCGTTACTCCTCATAATCGATAGATTCGATTACAAATAATAACGAATTTGATAGAGGGGAAACGCTAATCATCGTAACCAATAGCTTTGATTAAAACCATTTAGCAAAATAATGTTATTTTAACTTATATTTAATTAAAGAATTATTTAATTATTACCCACCGCGATCAATTGATTTAATCGAAGCGAATAATAAATTAAATTCTATTATTGTTTGGCTAAAACCTATAGAAAATCCTAATCTTAACACTTTGGCCACTGGCCAATGGGGTGGGGCAAATCCTAATACATGATAACATTTCTAGGATTTTTATGATTAAAGATTATATTAAAATAAATTAATCGAGCTAATCGGAATAATCGGGAGTATAATTCTAATACTAATTTTCCTAATTGATATATCCTAATCCTAATCAAATAAACTATTTAACTTAAACATAACTAATTAATCTAAATAATATATTTAAACAATAGAATAATGATAATATAAAAATATAATAAAACCTGGGCGCCTGATTGCATGTGGGTACTTCCTAAGTGTCTACGGTACACCTGCACGTTCATATATGTTGGATCAAGCTTTGGAATCATCCAACAGTCCAGCTGCGAGGGTGCCTGGTGGTGCTGGTAGATGAAACGCATGGGATCGAAGATCAATTAAATGTTAAAAATATATTGAGGATGGGGGGATCGAACCCACGTCTGGAACTTTGTACACCCATGCATTCTCCAATCCTGCTGCAGTCGTTAGTTGATTTTTATAGATCACCAAGACATTAAATATTAAAACACACATTCAAATGGGAATTTCAAACATAAAGTCAGACTGGGGTCCAAAACTTAAACAACAACCAGTAAGAATGCACCGTATGTCCACGCATGCCTCCTGGGATTCGAACAGACCAGTCACGCATCAGGGTTTGGACACGTCGACGGTCAACGCTGTGGGAAACCCTTGACCTCCAGGCGAGCCACCGTGGACGGCGGTCTCAGCCTTCTTCCCCGATGACACTCCGGTGGTCCCTGCGAAAACGACGCCTGCAAAGAAAAAGAAACAACCTATCCCACGTAAAAAAAGCTCAGGAGTCCGAATCTAGGCTCAGAATTTTGAATAGACCTCTGGTTCATGTGATTCGAAAGCTTCTCAATATTCTCCGGCGACAATGGCACCGCGTGATTTTTGCGTCAAACCTCAAAAACAAAGGACCAACCTGACTCTAAACAACGTCTTGAACATGTATGTGTACACGAAATCAATTTATATCGTATGAATCAAAGGTCACGAATCTCATACCTTACCAAACCGGTGCATCCACGTGGGGGCGGTTCCAGCCATGCTTCTCCTTGCCTACATACTCGTCTCATTCTCTGGAAGGCTCGGAAGGCCAATAGAATCATTGTAGATGGCCAAAACTAGCTGTGGAAGGGAACTCCATCATGCCCTAGCTTCTTGAATTTTTGAAGCTTAGAAACCCTAGCCTCCACCTCTAATTTTCGTCCCTCCTCTCTTTTCAGCCTCTTTTTAGAATATATATGATCTTATTAGGTCATTCTATGGGCTTGGACTCCTTACTTTTGGCCCCTTGGAATTTTTGCATGAATATGCATGAGTTTTTTTCTTTTTATTTTGGCTAAAACCCTCCCTCTCCCCTATGAACGAAATTTGGACCTACTTATGGTGTTGTTTGGGCCTTCATGTGATTAGAACAAGAGTCATGCAATTTAATCCATTTATTTTGATATTTTTCTTAACTTATTTGATATTTAAATGAATAAAAATCCAAATAAATAGTAAATAAAATTATAGAATGGTGAATATGGATTTAGAGGTCTCATACAAGGTCATGATCATGTTTGAAGTGGAAATCTTAGGCCTATTAATCAAGAAGTCCAAAATTCTTCATTTAGGGTTTTAGATATTTCTTGAAATTTTGTCAACTTGTGCACATCGTATCTCCTTCAATCTTTGTCGTATAACCATGTTCTAGGACTTTTTGGAAAGCTCAGAGAGTCCTCTAAATGACCTTTTTGGTTTCGCCTCAATTGAAGTTCCCATGCTCAAGTTATGAGTTTTGACCCAAAAGGTGTTTTTGTTGACTTTTCTGCAGGACCTATAATCTCTTTGATCATATCTCCCAAATGGTGCATTTCTTGATCTTGGGCCCAACATCAAAGTTGTAGAGGATGAAATTTTCTTGAGAATAGGCTTTGGATGGGAAATTTCTGACAAACCATGTGAGAGTTATGACCAGTCAAAATTGAGTTGACTTTTCCTATGAAAAACCCTAATTTGAACCTTTGCATTTGTTCATCACTGAGTTTTTATTAATGGATCATGATCAACCTTTGATCAAATGATGGATATAGACTCACATAATTGATGTTGACCAAAAATCTTGAAGTTTGACTGTATTTTGACTATAGTTGACTTTCAGGTCAACATAATCGATTATTGATCATCTGAGCCATTGAATGAGCAATCCTTGGAATATAAGCTTGCATTTTGACATGGAGATACATTGAGACATATGAGACATCTTGAGATCCATTTGAGACTTTGAAGATTTAGATTCCTTTGATAAGATGCAAAACCTAGTTTTGGGACCCTCGATTAGGAGAGAGTGGCTTGAATGAACCTTTAAACCTTGAGCCATTGAAAAGGCATAGAAGAACCTTTGATTAAATATAGGAGGGCAAATTTTGGGGTATGACACTTTGCTTTCACATATAATCACATGGACACCTTTGCTAATCAGTCCACGCGCGTGGCTCAGTTGGTAATTGTTTTGTTTGGTAACCTATAGGGCGTGAGTTCAACCCTTGGCAAGACAAAACCATATTTTTTACCACTATTTTCTTTCATTTTTATTTACAACTTCACATAATTATTTAACCTATCAAACTAAATCATTTTCACTTGATTTTTCACATACTTTTCATTTAATATATCTATTTTATGAACAAACCAAAAAATCACAAAAATATTATTTATTTGATACTTTTTTATTAGGTTTAAAATAACATATTTTTAAGTGTTTTTAAATACTTTAAATATAATTTTTACTTGATTTTCAAAACCTAATCTCTTGTAAATATTTTTGTGATAAAACCCTAATCATTTAGGTCTTAATTAGGTATAGACTTTGTCTTTACCCTAATTAAGTTGACTTTTGTCAATTTTCAAACTATTTTCAAACTTCGATTAAACAGACGATCAAGGCTTTCAGACAACAAAACCTTGTATCATTTCAAATCTTCAACTGTTTTTTCATAAACAGTAAATCAATTTCAATGGGCCTCTAATAGAGTGTAAGACCCAACACCTTTTTCTTTTCATAGTTTGTTTTTCAAAACATATTTAAACATAAAACTCCTCATCTGTTTTCAAAACATTCATCTGGTATTTGAAGGGCATTATTCCCGATTAAAATTCTTTAGATGCCTATGTGACCTAGTGTCCATCTTCACTTCTTCTGTTTTCAAAACAAAAACATTCAACTGTTTTCAATAAAACATTCAACTGTTTTCAATGAACATTCAACTGTTCACAATCAAACCTCAAACTGTTATCAATAAACAACCAAGCTACTGGTAAGCCTTTGTACATACATCTTTCAAAGGCCTCCTCTCCGTCCAGGTTAGGCTTTATAGCTTTCAATTTACATGCTTTCATTTAAATTACTGTCAAATATATATTGTATATATATATATATATATATATATATATATATATATATATATATATATATATATATATATATATTGTTTAGAACTCCGTCTAAGAACAACCTTAGGACAAATAAATATATATATATATATTGTTTAGAACTCCGTCTAAGAACAACCTTAGGACAAATATATATATATATATATATATATATATATATATATATATATATATATATATATATATATATATATATATATATATATATATATATATATATATTAGGACTATGGTCTAGGATTGAGAATGTCTTCCTGGTGAAGGCTCTTTCCTAATTAGAATTCCTTAGTATAAACCTCAAGATGAATTATTCCCTGTGAAACATCCTGAAAAAAGCCTTAGAACAAAAATAGGGCACATCCACCCAAGAGGAATTATTCCCGGTGAAACCTCTTACCCATTTGCCTAGAGCCAAATAAGTTCAAAACCACATAGCTTTCTCTTGTGTTATAACAAGGACCCTTGATGACCCTCGATTAGCCTCCTCTTGGGCTTACAATACAAGGACCCACAGGCTTCTTAAAAGCATATTCCCATCTTTCTCTTGAGCTTGTATACAAGGACCTATCGGGTTTCTTATAAACATAGGAGCAGGTCTTTAGTCACCTTTTAGCTTACCCTGGTGAGATTCTTCTACTCTTTAAACCAGACTTCAAACAAGCTAAGAATGTCTCAATCTCAGTATTGAGTTCACCTTTTGGAATGAGAGACATGGACAGTCTCTGTCACCTTTATTCTCAATCTCCAATAATTTTCCTCCTTAGCAGAGTGTAGGTTCCACATCTCCTCATTCAGAGTCAGCGTTAATATTGGGCTTTAAACAAGAAGTCCCAATTAGTCCTTTCATCCTTTCATATCAATGGAGTGCTACCCAATCATTCATTAAGCACAAAAACCCCTAGAAAGGGCCAACCTCCAAAAACACTCCTTTAAATCCAAAAACCCCTGGAAAGGGTCAGCCTCCAAAATCAATCCTTCAAATCCAAATTCCTATGAAAGGGTTAGCTTCCAAATCATCTTTCAAACCTTCAAAACTCTCCTCAATAGAATCAACCCTAGGGTCAGTATCAATCACTCAAACAAAATCCCCAGTAGAGTTAATCTTCAAACCTGGGTCTTCCATTCATCAATCCATGCTTAACAAAAGCACAATCCCAAGAAGGGTCAGCCTTTAGTCTCTAAACAATAGGGTAATCCTCAACAAAGTAATCCCCTTTGAGTCAAAAGATCCCACAATGGTAGATCTTTTCCTCATTAACAGTCAGCCTCAAGATAAAACATTTGGTTACAAGATTTTACATCAGGTATCAAGATAACTGATGTGAAAAATATTTGTCAAAGGATTTTACATCAGATTTTATAACAAATTGATGTGAAAAAAAATTTGATTTAATGATATTACATCAGACATTTAATGGAGCTGATGGGAAAAATAACGTGGTGGCAGTTTTGTAAATAAAATGAAATTGTGTTATAAAAGATTTTACATCGGTGCATTAAGCAACTGATGGGAAATATTTTGCCTCATGGACCTTTATATCGGCCTGTTAAGAAACCGATGGGAAATGTATAGTAGAATAGACTTTTATTTCGGTCCATCTAGTAACCGATGGAAAATAATGTCTCCCATTATTTTCCACTAAAACCCTAACCTCCTTTCCACAAAACATATTTCTTTCTTCCTAACCTTCTTCGACCTGTTGCCGAACCTGCAACCTCAGCCGTCCCCACGACCATATTCTCTTTTCTTTTTCTTTTTCTTTTTGTTTCTCTTTTCTTTTTTTTTTCTCCGCGCGACCTCAAACCCATTTTCTTCCGCCGTTCCTGACCATATTCTCCGCGCGACCATCGTCCCTTCGTTCCTTCCGCCATTCCCTTTCGTCATCTTTGCGCGTCCTCATACCCTCCATTTTCGTCTTCAAGATTTCGTCGTAACGACGTAATTGGAAGCGTCTTCAAGAGTTTGCCGCCGTGAGAAATTGTTTGTCCTCTTCATCTTTTTTCTTCACCAGATTCCACAGATCCTCTCTCTACTGTTCGCCCTCTTCATCTTTTTTCAGGAACTTAACAAATCTAGATCAGAGCTTCTAGGTAGAATTCAGAGTTTAAAACAGGTGACTTTATTTTAGTGTTGATTTGATTGATTCTATATGGGCGTGTTTCTGTGATTTAACTATGGTTGATTTAGAATATTTTACTAGGATTTGCAAGGTAGGAGATCCAAGTTAGACACATATGTGAAGATCTATCGGGATGTAAGTCATGATTATTAGTTTCAATGAGCTAAAATATTGCATTTGGTTTTCCATTGATGGCTTGGTCTCGGTAAACACCATCTTTGATTTTGTAGTGCGGTAAATCTGAATCGAAGATTTTTAGTTTCACATATAAATTTGTAACGCTTTCTCTTCTCTATAGGGTGTTGTGGTTGCACTTCTGGTTTATTTTGCAACAGAATCATAAAAGATTTTACGTGATATACTATATTTTGTTCTAATTGCTTAAAGAACCAACTCATGTTTCGGTAGAAGGTGATATACTCGGAGGAAGTTAAATGAAGGTGTATTATAATCAAGAGCATCAGACATTGTAATCGGGACATAAAGACAGTGCCAACATGATGTTGATATTGATGATAAGGTTTGTGATTACAACGTAATGGTCCCAATGAGAGCAAACACCTCACGGTACCAATGTCGTCAACAAAAGATAAGTGATCCTTATTGTTGTAACAATTATAGAATTATTTTCATGCATATTGTGGTTGCTGTATTTAATTTCCTGCGTTTTAAGTTTTAAATATTATATGATGCAAGTCACTTTGGTTATTGTTTTGTTAAGCTCAAAATTACAGACTATGGCAAAAGGTTCGGTTACGAGAATTGAATTAGCAAGCACGTAATGTTATTATGCAGGAAGTTGTTGTTATAGATCTCTTAGTTAATTTGTAAATATCTAAGTTGGTCTTTGAAATGGTAGTATAATTCTCTACTGAAGCAGAATTTGAAGCAATTTGTCTTAGCTCCAAAACACTTCTTCCCAACATCATTGCTATCTTCATTTCAAATATCTCTCCATTTTCTCTATTTTCCAAATCATTCTCTTCAAATTTTCTTTCAACACTCTCTTCCAACATCCTGAAAAATCCACCACAGCTTCTGTATATTTCAAACACCATACCAACTTGTCCACCATGCTCTAAACCATTTATTGCACAAGCCATTGACGATGCCATCAAAGGAACCATGGCTGAAAAAAACTTGTCATCATTTCGATTCTATCAGATACAACTTCTAAGATAGCATATAGTTGAATGGTGGAGCTGTTAGAGATTGCAGAATTGGACAAATCATTTTTTCAATTCTCTAAAAAGATTTGTGTTTCTGAGAAGATATATATGAAAGGATATATCTAGTTTTTCAATTTATCCATGTGAATGATGAAACCATTCTGATGCACTCAAAAAGTCATGATTTTCAGGTGTCTATGTATTATATGGAGCATTTTTTGAAACATGGGAGTGACATCATACGATGCACAACAATTGCTAGGATTAACAATTTGTGTCATGGAGCTTCATGTTGCACCCTCTGGCCACACCTGCGAGGCCTATAATTGTAAGTCGTATCTCAGCAACAATCAGGAGTGGGGGTAGCTTGATTCCTGTTTGTAACAGCTCATGCTTAGATACAGGATAGTGATGCATGTATGGAGCCGATAGTAATCAAACTCGGAACATAGTGAATTTAAAGTGCTTCAGTCAGTCTTAACTGAGAACCTCGGCATTCGCATATAAATTCAGTTAAGTTTCCATTTCATTTACTTTAACTGCTTATAAACTTCCGACATCCGCATATAAATTCAGACAATTAGGGTGTAGTGACTCGATGCTTGCATACTGACATTGAATTTTTTGTCTAGTTTTATTATCTAATTGGTTTATTGGTGAGCATTAGTTAATGTAGTGTACTGCTAAATCTGGACGCGATCAAAAGTGCCAATATGCCAAATGAAATAGGCAAAGTTTAATGGAAGGATATAAACTAGCATCACCGACAAATGCTGCTAATCTCGTGGTAGGCCGCAGAACTTCAGGGTCATGCATGTGCTCGTTCGAATTGGAAGGAAAAGTGGACCACGTTGCAGTGAGTACCATTACATATAAGTGGTTATGTAACACCATTCTAGTCTTTCATCATGGCTATAGTTTCTATTTAGATTCAATCATAACATATTTTTTGTTTTACTCACCAAACTTTCCATTCAATCACTATATATATATATATATATATATATATATATATATATATATATATATATATATATATATATATATATATATATATATATATATATATATATATATATATATATATATATATATATATATATATATATATATATATATATATATATATATATATATATATATATATATATATATATATATATATATATATATATATATATATATATATATATATATATATATATATATATATATATATATATATATATATATATATATATATATATATACACTTAGTGAGTGCAAATAATGACATGTTCTACATCACAGAGTCCATTGCTTTTAATGATAAGGTAGTTTTAACTAATCTCTCATGATCTATCCTCTTAATATCATAAAAATAATTTATAATTATTAGATTGAATTTCACGTACCTTAATCATGTTTCATGTTGTTGGTGTTAGTTTCCACCTTTACATAAAGATGACAAGACCAAAAGTTTGTAGAAGTGAAAAGAAGAAGCCTGGAAGCATTCTACTAGCATCTTGGGTGAATATTATGTATATCTCTTAAATTTTCTTATGCTTTGATTAATGTGATACCTTGATTGCATTTGTAGACATATTCAGAACTTTTTTTTGGACAAGAGTGGTGATTTCAAAGAGTCACTCACCAAATACCAGCTCTTTTGGAATTGGCAAAGTTGGACTCTTAGACTATACAATAATATAAACAATATGTCTGGAGAATGTTATTTATAGAAATTTTATTTGATTTTCTTAGGTGGTGGAAAGAGTTGGGAATTAAAGACAAACTAACTCTTGCAAGAGTTAGATCAACAAAGTGCTTAGGTTGGTATTTTTCAAGTGTGGGAAAGGACTTATAAACTGTTGGATATTTTTGTATCGTTTCACTTGTTTTGTTATTGTTGTAGTAGTCCACCGTGTGTAAACTTCCTTAGAATTTTGTACACTTGTGTGATTAATACTTTTGTAAATTAATTGTTCATTTTGAAGAATATATATGTGTATCCTAGCTATTTGGTGTAAAGAAACTAATCTTCACTGGTTAGAAAAATATGAAAATAGCGACCTAAATGTGGTCCTGTCCGCCCGATGTAATATGTTTTCTTCTTTTAAGCGTATATATTATACGCTTAAAACCAGAAAAAATATTACATCGGGCAAAATGGAAAACCGATGTAAAAACTTATCTATTACATCGGACAAAGTGGACAACCGATGTAAAATATGGCATATATATTTTTTTATAATAAAATTGCATTATTTTTCACATCAGACATCTGAATTCAACCGATGTGGTATGTTAATTTTTCACATCGGGCATTGTCCTGATGTAAAATGTCTATGACTTATTACATCGCCTGGCTTTACATCGGGCTTGGACCCGATGTAAAAAGCACTTTTCGCCCGATGTAAAAAGTACTTTCTGCACTAGTGCCCTGGTGAGATTCTTCTACTCTTTAAACAAGACTTCAAACAAGCTAAGAATGTCTCAATCTCAGTATTGAGTTCACCTTTTGGAATGAGAGACATGGACAGTCTCTGTCACCTTTATTCTCAATCTCCAATAATTTTCCTCCTTAGCAGAGTGTAGGTTCCACATCTCCTCATTCAGAGTCAGCGTTAATATTGGGCTTTAAACAAGAAGTCCCAATTAGACCTTTCATCCTTTCATATCAATGGAGTGCTACCCAATCATTCATTAAGCACAAAAACCCCTAGAAAGGGCCAACCTCCAAAAACACTCCTTTAAATCCAAAAACCCCTGGAAAGGGTTAGCCTCCAAAATCAATCCTTCAAATCCAAATTCCTATGAAAGGGTTAGCTTCCAAATCATTTTTCAAACCTTCAAAACTCTCCTCAATAGAATCAACCCTAGGGTCAGTATCAATCACTCAAACAAAATCCCCAGTAGAGTTAATCTTCAAACCTGGGTCTTCCATTCATCAATCCATGCTTAACAAAAGCACAATCCCAAGAAGGGTCAGCCTTTAGTCTCTAAACAATAGGGTAATCCTCAACAAAGTAATCCCCTCTGAGTCAAAAGATCCCACAATGGTAGATCTTTTCCTCATTAACAGTCAGCCTCAACCTTGGGCTTTGTGAAAGGCATATACTCCCCTTAGAGTCAAAAACCCTACTCATAGTATTCCCCTATCCAGAGTCAGCCACAGCCTTGGGCTTTGTACAAGGCAGATAATAGAGTCTCCATAGTGAGTCCTTCCCAACAGACAACCACAACTTTGGGCTTTGTACAAGGCAGATAAACATCATTCCCCGTGTCAAAATATTCCTAACCTTCATGATCTTTACCCTAGAGAGTCAGCCACAACCTTGGGCTTTGTACAAGGCACAAAATAGAGTCTCCCTAGGTAGAGTCAACCATAATTTCGGGCTTTGTACAGAACACTAATTTGGTTGAGAATCTTTCTTTCATTCAAGAGACATGTGACTGGAATACTTGTACATCCAAGTAAGGTCCCTCTCTTATGAAACAAACTCAGCTTATCTGTCACTTTAAATGTTTGTGGTGGAATAGTAGAAATATCTTTCTGTAAAGATGACTTCATGTCTCTTTACTGTAAACAAAGATTTAATTTCAAAGCTTCAACCTTGAGCTTCAAGCAAGGCACCAAAAAAATCAATTCATTTCCCTAATTAGTTCCCCGAACTACAAAAAGCCCTGTCTTCCATTAGGGATATGTAGGCATGAGATTCACAAGGAATCTCAACGAGCTAATCAAAAAACCAAAAATAGTCAGTCCGTCTGTCTTTCAATTCAATTCTCTCTCCTAACACAAAGGAGAAACTTTCCCAATCAAGCAGCAACACACACACACATAGAAACAAAGAAGGTTCCCGTAGAGTACTACAGATATGTAGGGTGCTTAAAACCTTCCTTATGTATAACCAACCTCCCGTACTCCAGAATTTCTAGTCTAGGTGAATCCCCACACTTAGCAAACTCCTAGGGTTTATTTGATATCTTTTTCCCCTTTCTCCTCATAGAATAATTAAAAATTTCGTGTGCTATCTTAAGAAGAACTGAAATAAAATTCATCCCACAAGGGCGCTTTATCCTTCCAAATCTTCCAAATAAAATTCATCCCCCTAAGGTTTGAGTGGTTTGAGAGAGAAGTTTTGTTTTGTTTTATTTTGCTCGCCAAGGATCGACCTTGTGCCTACGTATTCTCAAAGGGATGTTGAGAAAGTCAGAGCAATCGTAGTTCCCACTTATGCTAGTGGAAGCAAAGGAAAATAGACAAATGTCGTCTAAATGCTAGATGTATCTAATCTATATCATCACATACATCTGTTTGATTTTTGTTTGTTTAACCAGCCTTGTGGCAAAAACTTTCAATGAAGTCAGCCTTGTGACAAAAAGTTTTGATTAATCAGCCAGCCTCGTGGAAAAAGTTTCAATGAAGTCAGCCTTGTGACAAAAACTTTGATTAATCATCCAGTACGGTGGAAAAACAGTTTGATTGATTAGCCAGCCTTGTGGCAAAAAAGTTTGATTGATTAGCCAGCCTTGTGGCAAAAAAGTTTGATTGATTGATTGTTTGTGATGATATATAAGAGATACTCCTAGCATAGAGATGAAAAATGTCTAATCTCCTAGGGTATTTGATTTGGATATTGGGGATGCTTATAAGAAGCCCGTGGGTCCTTGTACGAAGCCCAAGAGGAGGCTATCCGAGGGTCCTTGCATTGTAAGCCCAAGAGGAGGCTATGGGAGGGACAATCCAGGGTCCTTGCATTGTAAGCCCAAGAGGAGGCTATGGGAGGGACACTCGTTTGTACAAAGCCCAAGGGGAGGCATGGTATAGTTGGTTTGAGCTCTTAGAGCGATTTCACCGGGAAACCATACTCTATGTCCTAACCTAAACTAGTGGAGATTCTTTGCACGAAGCCCAATAGGAGGCTATGGGGAACCTAGTGTTGTACTAAGTTGAATAAGCATATAACACAATCACAAGTATGAACAAGTACGAACAAACATGAACAAGTACATGAACAAATATGAACAGTTATACATATATGACAAAGTGTGCGTGTATAATGGAGTTTATGAAGGAAATATACCTGTAAGCATGCTCCATTTGTATACATAGGGGCTCGGGACTCATACTCGGGGAGAGGTCCACTTGAGTTTATTCAAAGCTATGTAAACAGGTATTTACAAAGGGCTTGGGACTTATACCTACATGGAGGCCCATGGTGTATTTTTGGGAAGATTTAAAGAAAACCTTCATTTTTGATTTGTTATTCAAAGTTAAAAAACAAAATGATCGAGGTATGTACAAAAAAGTGTATGTACAAAAAGGTGTATGTACAAAAAGGCGTACAATGAAATACCTAATTTCATGTACTGGAATGGGTATGTACAAAAGGGGCTTGGGACTTATACCTACGTGGAGGCCCATGGTATATTTTATAAAACATGGTTGATTGTTTATTTACAGACGCGAGGTTTGAAAAACTGTTTGAAAGTTTGTTTTGACTGTTTTCTGTACAAAGAAAAACTGTAAAAGAGGAAAAAGGAGTGGGTCTTATACTCTCTAATATTCGAGAGGCCCCTGTTTTATTTTCATAAAACAGGGTGGATGGTTTTGAGATTTATTGTTTTAAAAACTGTTTGGAAGTAATTTGGAAAAAGTTTTCTGTTTGAAAAACTGTACAAAGAAAAAGAAAAGGGACTTATACTCTCTAATATTCGAGAGGCCCCACATCGTTTTGAAAACCAATTGATCAATTAAAAAGATTTAATCAAAAGTTTCCTTTGAAAAATCAAAAAGAAATAGTTTATCGTTTTTGAAAAGAATCGCGATCGCTCGTTTTAAAACGATTTGAATTTTGAAAGAAGTCAATTTAATCAAGATAAACAAAAGATTATCCTTAATTAACATTTAGATGATTAGGGTTTGCTTCAAAAAATATTTACAAGTGATTAACTTTGAAAATCAAATGAAAAATAATATTCAAAAGTATTAAAATTACTTAAAAACAAGTCATTTTAAAACTATTAAAAAATGTATCAAATAAATGTTTTTTTGATGATTTTTTTTGATATTCTTAAAATATGTATATTAAATGAGAGGTGTGTAAAAAATGAATGAAAAATGAATTGATTTGGTTAGTTAAATAATTAATTGAAGTTTGTTAAAAAATGAAAGAAAAATAGTTGTAAAAAAATGGTTTTGGTCCCTAGAGGTGTTGAACCCACGCCCTTATGCTCATCAGCCAAAACAACAACCAACTGAGCTGCGCGCGCAGCTTGTTAATGATACACGTTCATTTGATTATATTTAAAAACAAGTATTTGAATTTCTGAACAAAAAAATGGCGCCAAGAACACATCCTCAATTTGATTTTGAAATTTCTGAAAACTGAACCAAATTGATCAAGTGAAGGGTTTATCTCACTCGGTTTTTCACAAGGATCATGATGGTGCCCTCATAATTCATTTATTTTTGCTCTAAGGTGATCAATTTTGTGATGAACACGAAGAACCCTAATTCTGAGATTGATCCTGAAATCGTGTATGTGCAAGATAAATAGCAATTGATTGAGGGTTAATGATCCTCATAGGTGCAGAAACAAGATGGTATGTTCATATTTCATTTATGATGCATGATTCATAGAGTTTGAAGTTCATGAGCACTTACCTCAAAAACGGCCAAGCTGGAGATTGAATTTTGCGAAGGAGGTGTTACAGATGTTGTTGCTCGATCTGGACAGCTTCAATGAACCTTATGGAAGGTGTCTGGATGCTTGGAGTGAATTGAAAACACCTGGAGTAGTTGGAGGTACCCGATCTGCAGTTAAGCCTAAGTGTGAATCGAGCTCTATGATTTTGATGTTTCAGGTTGGTGATGATGATTGGGATAGTTCATATATGGTACATGGATGGTGTTAGAAGTGATAGTTTGGACAGAGATGAGCTAGAATGGATTTTGGCATGATAAGGTTCATTTCATGTTCATATGGAGGTGAGATGATGATTCTGAGTTTTGGGGTGATTTGGGGTGTGTGAGTGGTTCAAACACATCCCATATGATGTTTATGAGTTGCTAGAACCATCACTTTGGCCATAACTTCAAGGGTTTGAAGGTTGAGTTTTGTACCTCTTAGAAACTTAAGAAACTTGCATTCTAAGAAAGAAAGAGAAAGCCTATAATTTGTGAGACTTTGGTGTGTTTTTGAATGGAGTTTGGACCTCTATTTATAGGCCAAAGAGTCTGAACTCAGAGCTTTGCAACTTGATCAAAGTTTGATGATTTGGCTTAAGAGATAAAAAGGAATCTTTTACATTTAATGCAAAATGGTTAAAGTGACCAAACCATGGTTAAAACTCAAGCTTCTTATCCTCTTCCATTCTGATCTCAAATCAGAGAAAATATCTTCAATTATTGCCTCTTTGCATCATTGCTTGGATTATAGGTCATGTAGTCTTGAAACTTAGTGAAAAATGGTGAAAATTCAAGTGAAAATGATCACTAAATGCATAATTCAAAACCATAGCTACACTCCATATTTTTTCATGCTCTTGGACATTTTGGAAAGCTCATGTTGCATACTTCAAAACCCTAGTTGAAAGTTTCTTCAAGACCTTTAAGGAAATGGGTGAAAAAGATCCATGAACTTTGAGAAAAATGAAGTTTTAAGTGAAGTTTTCAAAAAGTACCAACTTTGAAGCTCCATATCTCTTAAATGGTTGATCTTATGGAAAAAAATTATATCTGTCAAAGTTGTTTATTGGATCAAAATCTACAACTTTCATGTTGGAAGTTTTTTTCAGTTTGTAGGTGAAATTTTGAGTTATTCCCTTCCAAAGTTTGGAAAAAACCATGAAAAACACTTAGAAATTTTTCTAAGTATGGAAAGTCAAACTTTTGACTTTTTGATTCTTGATTGATTTTCTTGATTTTTCTTGATCAAATGACTTCATATATCATATATTGATGATTTAAAACTTCAAAAGTCATGGTTGACCAAAATTCCCCAAAAGTCAATGGTGATCTTGTACAGTTGACTTTTTCAGACGAATCGCATTTCTGGAGATTTCAAATGAAACAGGCTATCCTCACCATATGAATGGTATGAATGGATCATATTGAGGCATTAGAGGATATTGAGCCATGGTTTGAGTTGTGGCACCATGTCCTGATTAAAAAGGCAGTTGTTCAGTGAATTAGGTCAAAACCCTAGTTGTCGACCTGATGAAATTGATGACTGTGGACCTTGAATTGAGATGCAATTCCCATGGGATATTGTCATAGGGATTATTTGAGGATGATTGAGACCTTTGATTGACTTCCTGAGGATTTTTAGGGTTTCCCAAATGTGATCCCTGATTTCAGTCCCTGATAGTTCAAAACCCTGATCTGATGATTTGAAATTTCACTGTTGATCAATCCTTGTGTAGGAGATGTTATGAGCCAATGGATTAGGTCAAAATGATGCACTTGGGGTCTTGAGGTCATGTCCCAAGTCATTAGGTCAAATTCTGAGCAAAAGTCAGGAGTGTGCTGTCTTCAGTCAAAACCCTAATTCAGTCGATTCAAAGCTGTTGAGCTTGTTGAAATGAATCTCTGAGGACCAAATGTTGATTATTGATGAAGATGATTCATTTGAGATGAAGGGAGAACAAAACCCTAATTGATTGTTACTTGTACTGATGAGTGATTTCCAGATTAAACCTTGCTGAGCACAAGTAACAAACACAAGCTATGCAATTTGTTAGAGATGCAAATGATGCATATGCAATGATATGAGGTGGTATCTTAGGTCAAAAATTGGGGTATGACAACACCCTCTTGCAACCAATATATATGTTTTCCTGTGGCAGATGAACAACATTTCGTGTCTCATTCTTTTTCAAGGATTCCATATCCTCCACCATAACACAAACACACTTATCTTTCTCCTAGTTAGCCATAGCCTCTCGAAAAGCAGAAGGGTCTCCTAAACTGGTAAGAAGAGCATATGCAGCTAAGTCTTCATGATTGGGTCGGTCCGTGCACCCACCTTAAAATGGTGGGTTAGATTGGAATTTTGGGCCCTCTACCCACCAAAGTCCATCCTGCCAAAATCCGTCGCCCGTCACTGCTCACCCCGCCAAAATCCGCCGCCCGACAAAGCCTGCCCTAAAACTATTTGTTCAATGTCTCGCCTTAAGTCCGTTTTTTTTTTCCGAATATGCACATCCGAAGAAACTTTTTTTTGTTGAGAAAGGGGTGACTTCGGAGATGAACATCCGAAATAACCCATTTTTGGTCTTGGGATTTTTGGGATATGCATTTTCGAAAAAATTCAATATTTGTTAAAAAATTAAAATCAAGGTGAATCAATTGTATTAATAGTATAATTAATTGTATTCATCAAAATATATAATTAAAGATAAACTATTTTAATCAAGATATATTATTAAACGTATACCACTTTTATCAAGATATATAATTAATTAAAGATTTAAATAAACACATTATTTTCATATAAAATTAATTAAAGAAAATAAGTTAATATAAATTAAAAATTATAATATTGTAGTCATTTAAAAAATTATTCTCAAGTTTAATCGAAACACACCAAACATATTAGATGTAGTCATTTAAAAAATAATTACTTTTTTAATTTTAAAAAATTTGTGACAAATAAATTAATATAAAATTAAAATTTTATTTAATCTTTTTATTCCTTATTTATAAAAATTTGTATTTAAGTTATTATTTATTACTAATAACTCACTCTAACTATTATAAATAAATATTTTTTCAAAATAAAATAAAAAATTGAAATACTTCGGATATGCATTCCGAATTAACCCAATATCCCAAATTTCTTTTGGGAAGGGTTTTTTCGGATATGCATATCCGAAAAACACCTGACATTTTAAATTCAATGTTTAAATGAAAAAGTTCAAACAAGGGTGATTTCTGATATGCATATCCAAAATAATTGAAAATATGATATGGGTGTCTTCAAATATGCATATTTTGTTAGAGATTGGTATGAAAATCCTGGATATCTTCAAGAATCGTGTTCGTTCACTTTCCGAACAAAGTATTTCGACCCTATTCTTGTCTGGGTTCACGAAATCTTTGCGGGGATAATTCTCGAAGAACAATCTGTTTCTGACAATGGAGAACAGATCAGAATGTAGAGGAAGTATGTTTTTCGTATCCGAAACCGAGGCCAAATGACTCCTTATATAGGAGATCAACAATAGAAACCGAAAGGACACACCTGTTCGTAAAACGGTTATGTCTGTTGGGAAACGACACACCTGTTCGGTAAAACGGTTATGTCCGTCGGGACCCCAGCCAGGGGCGCTGCCCCTTGGACCCCGACAGGGCGCTGCCCCGCACCCCGCCAGGGGCTCCGCCCCTTGGAACCCCGTTTCTATTATTCGTATTCAATTGCACGTTTGGCTCTATGAGCGTGCACTCCGCACTACCCTAACTCGTTTCAAGCTTAACGCATAATTGCATTGGTCTACAGTAAATCACACTACTACCAAAATTCATTGATGATACTAAAATCACCAACAATTTCCCCCCATTTTAGTATAATCCTTGATTTACTTACAGGTATAACGATCAAACAAATGCATAGAAGAAAATGTCTTGCGATTGAATTTTCATCTTAGTACAAATACACATTCCAAATATTTGAAAATCGGGGTGTCACAATGATTGAACCCGTCAATCCATTTGAATATCTAAAGATATAGTACACATATGTTTCTTACAATACTCTACTATTCATACTTGACACTTTACAAGCCATGTGTCCTTATCCATTAATAAGCATATAGGAAGCCAAGTCCAAGCTTCTTGAAGCGGAAAAACTTCATGCTCACATAGGTGATCCTTTTAATCTTGCACCTGCATTAGCAATTTTTCAAGAGAACCATTAAGAAGACATACTTCAACCTAGCCATCACTTGCAGGTCTGAGTACATACCTTGGGAAGATAAACACAATTGCTCCAATCTTTAACTATGATCTTTCCACATTGAATTCTGCTTCTAACGTTGTATTAGAAGGGAATTGGGTATACCATAACTAATAGATTTAAATGGACTTTAATCCGATCCCAATTACCGACTTCTTCACTAAGTCTCTTGCTAACCCCTTTGTCAAGTGGTCAGCTAAGTTTTGTTGCGACCGAACAAACTCAATAGATATCACCCCATTCATGATTAATTCCCTAATCATACTATGTCTAATACCCAAATGTCTAGACTTTCCATTGTATATTTGACTATATGCTTTAGCCAGTGTGGCACTACTATCACAACTGATAGAAATTGGTGATACCGGTTTAGGCCATATCGGAATCTCATATACCAAGTTCCTTAGCCATTCTGCTTCTTTACCAGCAGCAGCTAATGCTACAAACTCAGATTCCATTGTGTAACTAGTTATACATGTTTGCTTCTTGGAATCCCATGAGATGGCACCTCCCCCAAGCAAGAACACCCATCCCCTTGTAGAGGATGAATCTTCAACATTATTTATACAACTAGCATCCGAATAACCCTCTAACACCGAAGAAAATCCCATATATGACAATCCATAATTCATAGTACCCTTCAAGTACTTGAATATCCTAGTTATTGCATGCCAATGATGTCTACTAGGATTACTAGTAAATCTGCTCAACTTTCCAACCGCATAAGCAATATCCGGTCTAGTGCTAATTATAGCATACATCAAAGAGCCTATAGATCTTGAGTATTCGAGTTGATCCACAGGTTTATCTGTATTTGGCATAAGTTTTTCTCCCGGATCCATGGGAGTACTTACTGGAGAACAATTTTCATAATTGAACTTCTTGAGTATTTTCTCAATGTAATGAGATTGCGTAATTACAATCCCCTTGTTCTCCCGTTTAATCTTAATACCAAGAATAACGTTTGCTTCTCCCATATCCTTCATGGAGAACTTTGATGACAAGAAATTCTTTGTTTTATCAACTTGATTTTGGTCGGTGCCAAAGATCAACATGTCATCAACATATAGACAAATGAAAACTCCTTTACCGGATGTATCAAATTTACTATAAACACATTTGTCAGCTTGGTTTAGAATGAAACCATTAGACAAAACAACCTCATCAAAATTTTGATGCCACTGCTTCGGAGCTTGTTTCAGCCCATACAACGAATTAACTAGCTTACACACTTTGTGCTCATTACCAGGCATTACAAATCCTTCAGGTTGCTTCATATACAATTCTTCTTCCAAATCACCATTCAGAAATGTTGTTTTGACATCCATTTGATGAATCACTAGATAATGAATAGCCTCCAAGGCAATCAACAATCTAATAGTAGTGATACGGGCAACTGGAGCATAGCTATCGAAATAATCAACCCCTTCTTTTTGTCTGAATCCTTGGATAACTAATCTAGCTTTAAACTTGTCAATTGTACCATCGACTTTCATCTTCCTTTTGAAGATCCATTTGCAACCCAATGGTTTGCAGCCTGGTGGTAAATCAGATAATACCCAAGTATTATTTTCCATGATAGAACCAATCTCTTCATCAATTGCTTCTTTCCAAAAGACAGAATCTCGAGATTTCACAGCTTCATCATACATTCTTGGATCCTTCTCTATACTATAGCAATAATAGTATTGAGTCTCAATCTGATCCTTTGATCCCTCAACTAAATATAGTTGAAAATCAGATCCATAAGATCTAGATTTTCTAGCTCTTTTGCTTCTACGGGGTTCAAGTGTCTCACTTGGTACATCATTTGAATGATCATCCCTTAGAGATTCCTCTGAATTTGGTATAGATATCTTTGGTTTAGGTATAGAAGAGAAACAATTCTCATCAAATATGGCATCTCTTGATTCTATAATTGTGTTAATAGAAATCGAGTCATTAGGTTCTATAACATAAAACCTAAAAGCCTTGGAGTGTTCAGCATATCCAACAAAGATGAAACCTACACCCTTTTCGCCCAAAGTTTCCCTTTTTGGGTCCGGGAGTCTAACCATGGCCCTACAATCCCAAACACGTAGAAATGTTAAGTTGGATCTTTTCTTATACCAAAGTTCATATGGGGTAGTCTTGTTCCTTTTATTAGGAACCCTATTTAACAAATAACAAGCCGTTAACATAGCTTCTCCCCAAAACCCTTCACTCAAACTAGAGTAAGATAACATGGCATTTACCATTTCTTTAAGAACTCTATTTTTCCTTTCAGCCACACCAGTTTGTTGAGGTGTATAAGGTGCTGTAGTCTCATGAATGATTCCTACGGATTGGAAAAATACAGGATCATAATATTCACCACCTCTATCAGTACGCAATGTTTTAATCAACACATTCCGTTGCACTTCAAATTCAGTTTTTTAAATTTTGACTTTATCTAAGGCTTCATCCTTAGCGTGCAACAAATAAACATAGCAGAATCTAGATGCATCATCAATGAAAGTGACAAAATATTTTTTATTTCCTAATGATGGAGTAGCATGCAAATCACATAAATCACTATGTATTAACTCAAGAATGATGCATTTCCTTGTTATACTTTTAAAAGGTTGTCTAGTGATCTTTGTTAACATGCAAGTTTTACACTTTTCGTTATTTTCATCAAAAACAGGAATTAACTCGTTTTTAGACATTTCATGCATTCTTTTATAATGTACGTGCCCTATACGAGCATGCCATAACGAAAAATTGATAATATTCGAAGAAGACATAAATATAGAACCATAATCTTTAGGAACTCCATTCAAATTCATCATAAACATTCCATTATTATAATAACCAAATCCTACAAACACACCAGACTTCGATAAAACATATTTATCGGATTCACACAGTTGCTTGTATCCATGCTTATTCAATACAGGACCAGAAATTAAATTCTTACGTAACTTAGGAACATACAATACATTAAACAAAGTAATAGTCTTTCCAGAACTGAATTCTAGCACCACGTTTCCTTTGCCTTCAACGGGAGCGAAGTGATCATCTCCCATGTATAGAACAGAACCATCTTCCACTGGAACAAATGTCTTGAACCAGAAACGATCCTTGCAAACATGGGTTGTGGCTCCAGAATCAATCCACCACGCGATAACATCATCCTGCACATAAAATGCCTCAGAAGTTAGTGAAACCGAATATTTAATCAAACTATTCAAATCACAAATTGATTTCTGACCTTGGTTTTCGGATTGGTTCTTAGACCCCTTTCCTGGACCACTTGTGTCGCGTTGTCGTGCTTTTTGCCGAAACGACAATCCTTCTTGAAGTGGCCTGTTCTGCCACACTTCCAGCATTCTAGTTTCGGTTTCTTGTTAACACCGAAATTGCCCTTTTTGTTATTGAAAGCACGTTTCTTTCCTTTGTTTTTGTTGTTATCGTTCTTACCACCCTCTTCGATCATATTAACCGAGGGTCCAGCAATTTCTTTGCCTTTTCCTTTGTTATCCTCATGCGCTCGTAGAGATTCCTCTATGCGCAAGTGACTTCCAAGTTGGATCAAAGACAGTTCGTCTTTTCCATGTTTCAGATTGTGTTTGAAATCCTTCCATGAAGGAGGCAACTTGTCTATGATGCTTGAGACAGATATTGTTTCATCCATCTTCAATCCATGCAGTGTGAATTGTCCAAGGATTCAGAGGAGTTCATTGAATTGTTCCATGATAGACCTCGATTCAACCATTTTGTAATTATTGAAGTCGGTCACCAGGAACTTTTTACTAGATGAGTCCTCTTCCATGTACTTGGCTTCGAGACAATCCACAATTCCTTTGCAGATTCCACGTTTTGGTAAATATCAAACAAGGGACCAGACATACTGTTAAGAATGTGCCCTCTGCATATGTAGTCGTCGTTCTTCCACTTTGATCGGCGTCTCAAATTTTGAACCGTGGAATCCTCCTCAAGTTCTGGAATTGGTGTAGACAAGACGTGCACCACCTTCAACGTTGTCAACATGAAATGCATCTTCTTCTGCCAACGCCTGAAGTTTTGTCCTTGAAACTTGTCCAATTTTCCGAAACTTTTAGTCATCTCCTTCACGGTGCTTCCTCCTCCAGCCATGATTATCATAAAAAATACTTTGTTCGTTTGTTAGAGATTGGTATGATAATCCTGGATATCTTCAAGAATCGTGTTCGTTCACTTTCCGAACAAAGTATTTCGACCCTATTCTTGTCTGGGTTCACGAAATCTTTGCGGGGATAATTCTCGAAGAACAATCTGTTTCTGACAATGGAGAACACATCAGAATGTAGAGGAAGTATGTTTTTCGTATCCGAAATCGAGGCCAAATGACTCCTTATATAGGAGATCAACAATAGAAACCGAAAGGACACACCTATTCGGTAAAAATAGTTATGTCTGTTGGGAAACGACACACCTGTTCGGTAAAACGGTTATGTCTGTTAGGAAACAACACACCTGTTCGGTAAAACGGTTATGTTCGTCGGGACCCCAGCCAGGGGCGCTGCCCCTTGGACCCCGGCAGGGCGCTGCCCCGCACCCCGCCAGGGGCTCCGCCCCTTGGAACCCCGTTTCTATTATTCATATTCAATTGCACGTTTGGCTCTACGAGCGTGTACTCCGCACTACCCTAACTTATTTCAAGCTTAACGAATAGTTGCATCGGTCTACAGTAAATCACATTACTACCAAAATACATTGATGATACTAAAATCACCAACATATTCGAAGGGTATTTTGGAGTTTTTAGGGGTGTTTTTCACCCTATATGGATGTACAAAGAAATTCCCAAGAAATTATTGGTCGAACACGGTGTTCATGGATGTTCAATAAAACTTTTGAGCATGACTTCGCAGTAGTGACTGGATCCTAAAGAAACAAACTTTAGCGCCACAACACAAATTTATGAAAGTAATAAATACTATAATAAGAAAATATATAAATTGTACCTCATGGCGGGATAAATCCATCAACAACCCACATTTAAGAAATCTACAATCGTTTCTTCAACAAGAAAGTAGAAGAACTCCAATGAGTCATGCTTATAACCAAGAAGTATCCACCATCCATCTATTGTTTCTTCCTCATGATGAACTTTCTCCCGTGATATCTACACCTCGCCGTGAAAGAATTTCACCGGCTTCAAAATATTCTCAAAAGATTCATTCATTATAGTGTAACACTCCTCCACCGCCTTCGCATACTCTTCAAACCTGTGAACATAACACATCTAACAAAGATCATCTTGAGTCTTCTCCCAACCTTCACATGCTTCTTTAAAGGATATCTTTATATACCTAAGTGTCTTGTGAGAAGAATCTAAGGCAATGTTAACATTGGCGAGGATGGTTTTGGTATCAAACAATGCCTTATGAATTGACAAAACAACGACAGTCCCTCTCTCTTATCCCCTGAATCAACGAGCGCGCCTTAACACATCATAACTAATCTCTTTCTAGAGGTTACTAGTCTAGAGAAGATCATTAATAAACTGACTCCTCTTGATAATGAAGGCCACAAGAGGCTGTTCAAGCACCTCCTTCTCCTTCCCAAGGAATTTATGCACGAGGACGTTCCCTTTACCTGCAGCTCCGAAAGCTCTGATAGTTGAATACTTTTCTAGTATCTTTCTAAAAAAGATGCACAGTCCTCTTCAAAAATCAGAATCGAAGCTCCCTAATCGTCTAAGGGCAAGGAACAACGAAGATCAACTACTTTGTGGTAGCCTCCACTAGTGGACGAGTATCTATGTACCACTTATTTTATTTCTTCAAATCAACTATAAATGGGGTTACGTAAAAGGGGTTAGGTGTTTAGCAAAAACCCTTTGTTTTACTTAAGTTAGGTGTTATTTGGTGGGTAATTTTCTTCTTTTGATTCGTTTCTATTTTTGTAATCAGGTTTCCTAGAACTTTCATTCTTAATCAATACAACTTACTTAAAAAAAAACAAAAATCTAATAAACCTTCCTTAAAGGTCACTAACTTATTATTTAAATAATTCTCCTATTGAGATAGATCATCAAGAAGGTAAGAAAAATTTCTCAACTCGACCAAGAAATATTTCCACATCAGAATTTAGAAATTAGAGCATCTCCAAGGTGTGCCATGTTAAGAAGCATAAGTACTTGCATGAGAAACCCTAATGATGTGTGTGACTAAATATTATCAATATACACAACGCGTGGATTATTTTTAGTTATATTTTATTTCTAGCACAAAAAGTTAACAAAATATTTGTATTAATATTATTCTTCAACCAAATTTTATATTACCATTTCTAAATTCTTATTTGAAAATTAATCAAATGGCACCTGTAATACGGTGGGAGAACTGACTTTTTGTTTTGTTATTTCGTAAAACATGTTGCGGTAAGCAAGAGTCGCCACCGACTTTTATTTTATCCAATTAGTAAAGGCAAAAAGAACAGCAAAGACCTTTTGAAAAATATTTTGAGTTTGGGGGGTAGGTTAGAAGACAAGAAGATGCTCTGCACCAAGCTGTTTGACTCTGATTAATTCAAACATTGTATCTACAAAGATCAGATCAGAAGCAAGTACAAGATGGCAGACTACGCTGACTGACAAAAGGAACGTTAGAAGCTATTAAAGGCAAAGTCAGTAAAAGCAGGAAAATCAAGGCTCGAGGTAGTTGACAAAAGAGTAAAACATTAAATGCAATGCTGTACGGATCACGCAACACATTAAATGCTCCCAACGGTCATCTTCTCAAACGCCTATAAATAGAAGTTCTGATGAGAAGCTGAATACAACACTCTGCACAAAAATACAGAAACGCTGTCAAATTCAAAAGCTCTCAAACTTCATCTTCAACCTCACTTCATTACTGTTGTAATATTTTTGTGAGATTAAGCTTAAACTTAAGAGAAATATTACAGTTGTGATTATAGCTTTTTAAGAAGCATTGTATAACTCTTATAAGAATTTGTTTACATTCATTTGTAAGGAACTAGAGGAGATCAAGTTGTGATCGGATTCTCTAGAAAGTCTTATAGGGTATCTAAGCATTGTGTTCCTAGAGTGATCAGGTTGTGATCAGAATACTCTAGAAGACTTAGAGGGTATCTAAGTGGAAAACCATTGTAATCAAGATTCATTAGTGGATTAAATCCTCAGGTGAGGTAAATCACTCTAACGGGGTAGACTGGAGTAGTTTTGTTAACAACGAACCAGGATAAAAATCATTGTGCAATTGTTTTTATCTTAAGAGTTTTTAAAGTACACTTATTCAAACCCCCCCCTTTCTAAGTGTTTTTCTATCCTTCAATTGGCATCAGAACCTGGTTCTTAGGTGCAAGCACTTAACCGTATTTAGAAAAGATTCAGGAAGAGAAAAACGCTAAAGTCAAGATGACTGGTGAGACTCCAACACCTGCATCTACATTTGGCTCTGCTGAGCATAACAATGGAAATGGTAATGGCTACACTAGACCACCAGTATTCGATGGTGAAAACTTTGAATATTGGAAAGATAGACTCGAAAGTTACTTTCTTGGATTAGATGGTGACTTATGAGACCTTCTGGTGGATGTTTACAAACATCCAGTGAAAGCTAGTGGAATAAAGCTCACAAGACAAGAAATGAGTGATGATCAAAAGAAGCAATTCAAAAATCATCACAAGTGTAGGACTATTCTGCTGAATGCTATTTCTCATGCTGAGTATGAGAAGATATCAAATAGAGAAACTGCCTATGATTCATATGAGTAATTGAAAATGACTCATGAAGGAAACACCCAAGTCAAGGAGACCAGAAATACGAAGCCTTCAAGATGGAGGATGATGAAAACATTGAAACAATGTTCTCAAGATTTCAAACTCTAACTGCTGGATTAAGAGTTCTTGACAAGGGATACACCAAGGCTGATCATGTCAAGAAGATCATCAGAAGCTTGCCAAGAAGATGGGTTCCAATGGTGACTGCTTTCAAAATTGCCAAGAATCTGAATGAAGTCTCTCTTGAAGAACTGATCAGTGCTCTGAGGAGTCATGAAATTGAGCTAGATGCTAATGAACCTCAGAAGAAAGGAAAGTCTATTGCGTTAAAATATAATTATAAAAAATGTACTAACGCATTTCAGGCTGAACAAGAAGATTCTGAAGAGTCAGAATCAGAAGAAGAGGAAGATGAATTGTCCATGATCTCTAGAAGGGTAAACCAACTCTGGAAGAGCAAACAAAGGAAGTTCAAGAACTTCAAAAGTTCTTAGAAGCCTGAAAGAGGAGAATCTTCTGGAAGCATAAGATCTGACAAGAAGAAGGTCACTTGTTACGAGTGCAATGAGCTAGGACACTACAAGAATGAATGTCCAAAGCTTCAGAAGGAGATACCCAAAAATAAGTTTCATAAGAAAAAGGGTCTTATGGCAACGTGGGATGATTCAGATTCATCAGAATCAGAATCAGACTCTGAAGGCGAGTAGGCAAACATTGCGCTGATGGCTACAGTCGATGATGAATCGGAATCTGCATTAGAATCAGAATCAGATTTTGAAGAGGTATTTTCTGATCTCTCTAGAGAAGAGTTGGCTTCCATTTTAGCATAAATTCTTGAAATCAAGGCTAAACTTAGTATCAAGTACAAGAAGCTGAGAAAGCTATTTGTATCTGAAACTAAGAAGCTTGAATTAGAAAATTATGAACTTAGAGAAAAAGTTTCAAAATTATCCAAAGATGCTGAGCCATCTTCAGGTTCAGAAAGTTCTATTCCATGTCTAACCAATATTCTTAAAGAATATGACTTGAGTTTCAGGAAATTCTTATCTAGAAGTATAGGTTGAAGTCATCTTGCTTCTATGATATACGCTGTCTCTAGAAACAAAAGAGTGGGCATTGGCTATGAGGGTGAAACCCCATACAAACTTGAACTTGTGGATGATATGAAAATTACATACAAGCCATTGTATGATCAGTTCAAGTTTGGCCACTCTCATGATATTAGGCTCACATTGAAGGATAGAAAAACACTTAGAAAGGGGGGGTTGGAATAAGTGTAGTCTAAAAACTTGAATGATAAAAACAAATTGTACAGTTATTTTTATCCTGGTTCGTTGTTAACTAAACTACTCCAGTCCACCCCCAGGGAGTGATTTACCTCACCTGAGGATTTAATCCACTAATCGCAACAGATTACAATGGTTTTCCACTTAGCCCACGACTAAGTCTTCTAGAGTATCCTGATCACAACCTGATCACTCTAGGAACAAATGCTTAGACACAAGCTAAGACTTTCTTAGAGTATCCTAACCACCACGTGATCACTCTAATTACAACTGCTTAGACACAAGCTAAGACTTCCTAGAGTATCCTGATCAACACTTGATCACTCTAGTTACTTACAAATTAATGTAATCAATTCTAAGAGTATTACAAATGCTTCTGAAAATCTATAATCACAACAGTGATATTTCTCTTAACGTTTAAGCTTAATCTCACTAATATATTACAACAGCAATGTAGTGAGCTTTGGTGAAGATGAAGTTTCTGAGCTTTTGATTTGAACAGCGTTTCAGCAAGTTTGTATCAGCGGAGTTGTTTGCAAATCGTCAACATTGCTTCTCATCAGAACTTCATATATATAGGCACTTGAGAAGATGACCGTTGGGAGCATTTAATGCTTTGCGTGTTCCGTACAGCATTGCATTTAATGTTTCACGCTTTTGTCAACTACCTCGAGCCTTGTTCACGCTGTGTCTACTGACGTTGCCTTTAATAGCTTCCAACGTTCCTTTTGTCAGTCAGCGTAGCCTGCCACCTGTACTTTCTTCTGATCTGATGTTTGTGTATACAACATTTGAATATCATCAGAGTCAAACAGCTTGGTGCATAGAATCTTCTTGTCTTCTGACCTTGAAGTGCTTCTGAGCGTGATACCATGAGAACTTCAGTGCTTCTGCTTCTGATCTCGAGTTCTTCTGATGCTTCCATAGACCCATGTTCTGATTCTGCCTTGACCATCTTCTGATGTCTTACCAGACCATGTTCTGATGTTGCATGCTGAACCTTCTGAGACAAAGCTTCTGAGCGCTGATTTGTGCATACTCTTTATATATTTCCTGAAAAGGAAATTGCAATGTATTAGAGTACCACATTATCTCACACAAAATTCATATCCTTGTTATCATCAAAACTAAGAATATTGATCAGAACAAATCTTGTTCTAACAATATCCCCCTTTTTGATGATGACAAAAACATATATAAATGATATGAATTTGCGACTAGAAAGAGCAGACGGCTAAAGACAAATTACACAGCTATAGCATAAGCATGTGAATATGTCTCCCCCTGAGATTAACAATCTCCCCCTGAAATTAATACTAGAATAATTTTAATAATAAAAGACTTCCCTGAGTATTTCAGTAGAGACGATCACAGTGCTTGATCTTCAGAACATTCATGACTTCTGATTTCTGCTTCCATAGGACAGCTTCAGAACATTGAATTTCTTTAGATCCACAGAACATTCACAGCTTCTGATTTCTGCTTCCATAGGACAGCTTCAGAACTTGAATTTCCTTGATCTTCAGAACATTCACAGCTTCTGATTTCTGCTTCCATCGGACAGCTTCAGAACTTGAATTTCCTTGATCTTCAGAACATTCACAGCTTCTGATTTCTGCTTCCATCGGACAGCTTCAGAACTTGAATTTCTTTGATCTTCAGAACATCCATAGCTTCTGATTCTTGCTTCCATTGGGATAGCTTCAGAGCTTGAATTTCTTCTTACATCACTTCATGCTAGATTGTATCAGAACATTGTTGAATGTACCAGAGCATCATCAGAGCATCTCTACATCCTGAAATGTTACAGAATAAAACTAATCGACAAAAGTCAGCATGAATGAGTCAGATCATAGAATATGTTTCAGAACACATAATATGTATCGGAGCCAAGAACACATAATATGTATCAGAGCCATATGGTATGTGTCAGAACACATAAACATAATGTTTCAGATCATATACTATCATTAGAATATCTGAACATTCTTCCTTCTTGCTTCTGATTCTTGCTTCCTAGCACTCAACTTGCTTCAAGAATCCAAGAGCTTGATTCATCTTGTTGCTTCTTATGTTGATCTTGTAAAGAGAATCTTCAATTCCTGCAACAACACAACTTAAAGCATAGAACTTTGCAAGTTCTGTTAGTGGTGTAGGGACTTTCTTCCCGGTAACTGATAAAAAATTAATCAGATCATTTATCATATATTTTCTCCCCCTTTTTGTCATAACATCAAAAAGAATATAAAAGATTCAGATGTAAAGCAAGAGACAAAAGGAATGAAACAAAATAAAACTTTTTCATTGATTTGAAAAGCAGGATTACAAAAGATGTATGCATAATAAGAAGATGCAGTCAAACAGAGAAAACTACAAAGACTTAAGGACTACAACCCTAGCTTAGACATAATCTTAGCTAACATATCATGAATCCCTGCAGTCTTCTCTGTAAGTATCAGATATGCCTAAGAGGGGGGGTGAATTAGGTACTTAATAACTTTTTCGGTTTTATGGTGTAAAGTGATTATTTTTCTGGTTTATGGTAATGTTACTAAAAGATGTAAAGTGCAGAAAAATAAATGACACAAGGATATATCCTGGTTCCCCTCACAAACCGAGAGTACTCCAGTCCCCTTACGCAGTAAGAGATTTCAATATAATTGGTATCTTGTACAAGCCTAACCAAACACCAAGAACAATCCTCTTGGACCAAGAACAATCCTCTTGGATTTTTCACTAAGACCACTTATGAGAACAATCCTCTCAAAGTGTCTAACTTGTTTCCAACAATCCTGGATAACAAGAATACAACAAGTATTTGATTTTGTATAAGAGTTTGAATAGTAGAACAATGTATCAATCACTTGATTGATCTTCCCTTTCAAGCAATTATCAATGATAGTATAGTGCTCAATGTTTATGATCAATGATATGAATTTTTCTGGACAAGTATGGAACACTAATGCAGAAAAAATATCAATGTGAAAGTTTGAATATTAAAGAGCACTTGGTGTGAAATTTGAGAGAATAAATGTGTATAATTGCAAAGTGAAAGAGGTGAATATGATATCTGAAAATGAGAGTATATATAGTGCCTTAACACCTTTAAGAAAGGGTAAGATTATGTGAAAAGATGCAATGTTTGAGTGAACTAAAATCTGACTCGTATGCACTGAAAAAGAATGAACAAATGCTACTGTTTTAGCCGTAACGGGTTACGAGAATGGCCGTAACCGGTTACGCTGTACCGTTATAAAGAGAAAATTTGAAAATGCGTTTTCGTAACCGGTTACACCAAGAACCGTAACCGGTTACGCTGGAAAGAAAAAGAAAACCAGTAGCAAAAGGAAGTCTGGCTGCGTGACCGTAACCGGTTACGCCTATAACCGTAACCGGTTACACTGAAAGAAGATACAAAAATTTATTTCTTAAGACTTCTAAAATGTCAAGATTTTCTAGAAAAAGACCTTAGTGACTTTATGCAATATTGTATGTATTTTGAGCACTATTTTATCAAGATAATAACATGTTTATACCTTAACTCAAAAAGTCTTCAAAAGTTGTTTTAACAAACTTGATGCTATATTGAGACTTGGATTGAATGCTCTTTGAATCTTTTTCTCATCCTTTCTTGATAGTTAGATATCCATGTTGTCTTCATCAAAACCATTTGATTGAGAAGCTTGTGTTTACATTCTCAGTTTGTTCAGCCATGAAAGCTTGATACTCTTCATGTCTGTCCAGACTAGAACCTCCACTGTAAGAGAATGCATGAATTCAAGGAGGAAGTGAGAGACAGTTCACAGGAAGAGAGCTAATGTCTCAAATGAGGCTTTCCCTTAACATAGAAGTTAAGAACACGATGCTTAACTTCATCCAATATCTCAAGAAAGTCTTCTTCCTTTGGGTTAATGTTGATAACATCATCAAAGAGGAGATCTGACTTGAGACTTCTTGGAATCTTGAGAGATCCGTCTTGAAATCTATGTCGGCAACCCCTGAGATATATTTCTCAATCTGGAACCAAACAGTTCTTCCAACCGTCTTGTTCAAAAAGATCGACCACCCTTGAGCCTTCGTCTTCGTTTTTGGTTTGAAACCATAAGCACCCAAGTCATTAGAGTCCACCGGATTCATGATGAATGCTAGGTTGAAGATGTGTAAACTAGGGTTTATGCGAAATGCAGAGAATGGGAGAGATAAAAAGAAACTGAATGCAAGAGAGTGAAAATATAAGAGGGAAAAAGAAACGTTTGAAGAATATAAAAAGAAAAGAATTAAAGGAAATGATGGATAGCATTTAATGTTACGTGACGTGAGGAGAGATAATAATGACAAAAGAAGTGATTAGCACAATTACCTAAGTAGGCGTCCCCTTAACTGCACGCACGCTTGTCCAGAAATAGTGAACACGTGTTTACCATCTGGATAGCCAGTTACAGATGTTTTACTTTTAAAGAGATTCTGAGTCAACTTAGACAATGAAACGTTAGTAATAACAGAATCACTACTTCTAATTGATTACAATCAGAACTTGTTATACAAGACTAATCCAATCTCATTTCAGAAGATACTCATACATAAGATCTTCTCATCTTCTCATTCTGGGCATAAATCCATACTGATATTCTTCAGAATGAACTTAAACCTATCTTCAGCAAGGAGTTTTGTAAAGATATCAGCCCATTGATGGTCTGTATCCACAAAGTTTAAAGACATAACACCCTTCTGAACATAGTCCCTTATGAAATGATGTTTAATCTCAATATGTTTAGCTTTTGAATGTAAGATAGGATTCTTAGATAAACATATAGCAGAAGTATTATCACAGAAAATAGGAATGTTACTCTCATATATCTGATAATCTTCTAGCTGACTTCTCATCCAGAGCATTTGTGTGCTACAACCAGCAGCAGCAACATATTCTGCTTCTGTTGTTGAGAGGGCAATTGTAGCTTGCTTCTTGCTGTACCATGAGATCAGATGACTTCCAAGGAATTGACAACTTCCAGAAGTGCTCTTCCTTTCTACTCTATCTCCAGCATAGTCAGCATCACAGAATCCTACTAAGTTGTAATCTTTGGATCTTCTGTAAACTAAACCAACATTAGTAGTACCTTTCAGATACCTCAGAATTCTCTTAACTGCAGTTAAATGAGATTCTCTCGGATCTGATTGGAATCTAGCACACAAACAAACACTGAAGAGAATGTCAGGTCTAGAAGCAGTTAGGTATAGAAGAGATCCAATCATACCTCTGTACAACTTCTGATCTACCTTCTTACTTACCTCATCCTTACCTAGGACACATGTTGGATGCATAGGAGTTTTGGCTTCTTTGCTTTCAGAAAGATTAAACTTCTTCAGAAGTTCTTTCACATACTTCGTTTGATGAACATAAGTTCCGTCAGAAGTTTGGTTGATTTGAATTCCAAGGAAATACTTGAGTTCTCCCATCATGCTCATTTCAAATTCAGCCTGCATAGACTCAGCAAACTCCTTTCCAAGTGTAGCATTAGATGTTCCAAAGATGATATCATCAACATATATTTGACATATTAAAATATCCTTTTTAAAGGTTTTACAAAAGAGAGTAGTGTCCACTTTTCCTCTAGTGAAACCATTTTCCAGAAGGAAGGAACTTAAACGTTCATACCAAGCTCTAGGGGCTTGCTTCAATCCGTATAATGATTTCTTTAATTTAAAAACATGATTTGGAGACTTGGAGTCTTCAAAACCAGGAGGTTGATGGACATAAACTTCTTCATCTATATAACCATTTAAGAAGGCACTCTTAACATCCATCTGATAAAGAGTGATGTTGTGCTGAGTGGCAAAAGAAATTAATAGACGAATAGATTCTAACCTGGCCATTGGTGCAAAGGTTTCTGTATAGTCAATCCCTTCTTGCTGACTATAACCTTGAGCAACCAGTCTGGCTTTGTTTCTTACCACTTCTCCCTTCTCGCTTAGCTTGTTTCTGAACACCCACTTAGTGCCGATGATGTTAAATCCTTTTGGTCCAGGAACCAAGTCCCATACGTCATTCCTTGTAAACTGATTTAGTTTTCTTGCATGGCAATTATCCAGTCAGGATCTTCTAGAGCTTGGTCAACAGAAGTTGGCTCGATCAAAGAAACAAGACCTAATTGACATTCTGCATTGTTCTTAAGGAATGCCCTTGTTCTGATGGGATCATCTTTCTTTCCAAGGATCACATCTTCTGAATGAGATGAAGCAAGTCTAGGTGATCTTCTGACTGTTGGCTCTTCAGAAATCCTGAGATTCTCTAAAGATGCAGCAACTTGATCTTCTGATTCATTGCTTCTGAGACTGTCAGCTTCTGCAGCTTTGCTTCTTGGTTCTACTTCTTCTGATATATCAATATCAAAATCTGCAAAATTCTCAAACTGCTTTGGTTTTTCAAGACCAAGCTTATCATCAAACCTGATATTGATTGATTCTTCTACAACCAATGTTTCAGTATTGTATACTCTGTAGCCTTTAGAGCGTTCAGAATATCCAAGAAGGAAACACTTTTGTGCTTTAGAATCAAACTTACCAAGATGATCTTTAGTATTCAGAATAAAACATACACATCCAAAAGGATGGAAATATGAAATGTTGGGCTTTCTGTTCTTCCACAATTCATAAGGAGTCTTATTTAGAATAGGTCTGATAGAGATTCTATTCTGAATATAACATGCAGTGTTTATTGCTTCTGCCCAGAAATGCTTAGCCATATTGGTTTCATTGATCATGGTTCTGGCCATTTCTTGTAGAGTCCTATTCTTTCTCTCTACAACTCCATTTTGTTGTGGAGTTCTAGGACAAGAGAAGTCATGAGCAATACCATTTTCTTTGAAGAACTCCTCAAAGAATCTGTTCTCAAATTCGCCACCATGATCACTTCTGACCTTTATGATTTTACACTCTTTTTCAGATTGGATCTGAGTGCAGAATTCAAAGAACACTGAATGAGACTCATCCTTGTGTTTTAAGAACTTTACCCATGTCCAGCGGCTATAATCATCAACGATAACTAATCCATATTTCTTCCCTCTGACAGATGCTGTTTTGACTGGGCCAAACAGATCAATGTGCAAGAGTTCTAACGGTCTTGAGGAAGAAACAACATTCTTAGACTTGAATGTAGGTCTGGAGAACTTGCCCTTCTGACATGCTTCACAAAGAGCATCTGATTTGTATTTCAGATTTGGGAGTCCTCTGACCAGATTTAGTTTGTTAATCTGAGAAATCTTTCTCAAACTAGCATGTCCTAATCTTCTGTGCTAGACCCATTGCTCTTCAGAAATAGACATAAGACAAGTCACCTTCTGATTCTTAAGATCCTGAAGATCAATCTCAAGTTACCATCCTTCGGACTTACAGCCTTGCAAGAATTTTAATTGAAGATTATGTCATAACCATTGTCACTTAATTGACTTATGGATAATAAGTTATGATTTGATCCTTCTACAAGAAGTACATTAGATATGGAAGGAGAGTTACCAGTATTTATGGTTCCAGAGCCAAATATCTTGCCCTTCTAATCTCCTCCAAACTTGACTTCTCCAGCGGACTTAAGCACCAGGTCTTGGAACATAGACCTTTTTCCTATCATGTGCCGCGAGCACCCAGAGTCCAGGTATCATGACATGTTGTGCTTTGTCTTATTTGCAGCCAAGGATATCCGCAACAGAAATTATCTTGTCCTTAGGTACCCACAATTTCTTGGGTCCTTTCTTGTTAGATTTCCTCAAGTTCTGATTGAACTTGGGTTTAACATTTATAAGATTGATCTTTATGATCTTGAGAAGAAGAAGGTAACTTGCCTTATGTCTGTTAGTGAAGAGCAATGAGTCTGGCACAGAAGATTAGGCCATGCTAGTTTGAGAAAGATCTCTCAGATTAACAAGCTAAATATGGTCAGAGGGCTCTCAAATCTGAAATATAAATCAGATGCTCTTTGCGAAGCATGTTAGAAGGGCAAGTTCTCCAAACCTGCATTCAAATCTAAGAATGTTGTCTCTTCCTCTAGGCCGCTAGAACTTCTGCACATTGATCTGTTTGGCCCAGTCAAAACACCATCTGTCAGAAGGAAGAAATATGGATTAGTCATCGTAGATGATTATAGTCGCTGGACATGGGTAAAGTTCTTGAAACACAAGGATGAGTCTCATTCAGTGTTCTTTAACTTCTGCACTCAGATTCAATCTCAGAAAGAGTGTAAAATCATAAAGGTCGGAAGTGATCATGGTGGCGAATTTGAGAACAGATTTTTTGAGATTTATTTCAAAGAAAATGGTATTTCCCATTATTTATCTTGCCCTAGAACTCCACAGCAAAATGGAGTTGTAGAGCGAAAGAATATGACTCTACAAGAAATGGCCAGAACCATGATCAACGAAACTAATATGGTTAAGCATTTCTGGGAAGAAGCAATAAATACTGCATGTTATATTCAGAATAGAATCTCTATAAGACTTATTCTCAATAAGACTCCTTATGAATTGTAGAAGAACAGAAAGCCCAACATTTCATATTTTCATCCTTTTGGATGTATTTGCTATATTTTGAACACTAAGGATCATCTGAGTAAGTTTGATTCTAAGGCACAAAAGTGTTTCCTTCTTGGATATTCTGAACGCTCAAAAGGCTACACAGTATACAATACTGAAACGTTGATTGTTGAAGAATCAATCAATATCAGATTTGATGATAAGCTTGGTCTTTAAAAGCCAAAGCAGTTTGAGAATTTTGCAGATATTGAAGTCTGTGACTCAGAAGCTGGAGAACCCAGAAGCAAAGGATCAGAAGATCAAGTTGCTGCATCTTTAGAGAATCTCATAATTTCTGAAGATCCAACTATCAGAAGATCTTCAAGACTCACTTCTGCTCACTCAGAAGATGTCATTCTTGGAAAGAAAGAAGATCCTATCAGAACCAGATCATTCCTTAAGAACAATGCAGAAGGTCAATTAGATCTTGTTTCTTTGATCGAGCCAACTTCTGTTGATCAAGCTCTAGAAGATCCAGACTAGATAATTGCCATGCAAGAAGAACTAACTCAGTTTACAAGGAATGATGTATGGGATCTGGTTCCCAGACCAAAAGGTTTCAACATCATTGGAACCAAGTGGGTCTTCAGAAACAAGTTAAGCGAAAAAAGAGAAGTTGTAAGAAACAAAGCCAGACTGGTTGCTCAGGGATATAGTCAACAAGAAGGGACTGACTATACAGAAACCTTTGCACCAGTGGCCAGGTTAGAATCTATTCGCTTATTGATTTCTTTTGCCACTCAACATAACATCACTCTATATCAGATGGATGTTAAGAGTGCTTTCTTAAATGGTTATATAGATTAGGAAGTCTATGTCCACCAACCTCCTGGTTTTGAAGACTCTAAGTCTCCAGAACATGTTTTCAAACTTAAGAAATCATTGTATGGATTGAAGCAAGCTCCTAGAGCTTGGTATGAAAGATTAAGTTCTTTCCTTCTGAACAATGGTTTCACTAGAGGACAAGTGGATACTTCTCTCTTCTGTAAAACTTTTAAGAAAGATATCTTAATTTGTCAAATTTACGTTGATGATATTATCTTTGGAACCTCTAATGCTACACTTGGGAAGGAGTTTGCTTAGTCTATGCAGGATGAGCATGATGGGAGAACTCATGTATTTTATTGGGATTCAAATCAACCAAACTTCTGATGGAACATATGTTCATCAAACAAAGTATGTGAAAGAACTTCTGAAGAAGTTCAAACTTTGTGAAAGCGAAGAAGTCAAAACTCTTATGCATCCTACGTGTATCCTAGGTAAGGATGAGGTAAGTAAGAAGGTAGATCAGAAGCTCTACAGAGGTATGATTGGATCTCTTATATATCTTACTGCTTCTATACCTGACATTCTATTCAGTGTTTGTTTGTGTGCAAGATTCCAATCAGATCCTAGAGAATCTCACTTAACAACTGTTAAGAGAATTCTGAGGTATTTGAAAGGTACTACTAATGTTGATTTAGTCTACAAAAGATCTGAAGATTACAACTTAGTAGGATATTGTGATGCTAACTATGCTGGAGATAGAGTTGAAAGGAAAATTACTTCTGGAAGTTGTCAATTTCTTGGAAGTCACCTGATCTCTTGGTACAGCAAGAAGCAAGCTACCATTGCCCTCTCAACAACAGAAGCAGAATATGTTGCTGCTGCTGGTTGTAGCACACAGATGCTCTGGATGAAGAGTCGATTAGAAGATTATCAGATATATGAGAGTAACATTCTTATCTTCTGTGATAATACTTCTGTTATATGTTTATATAAGAATCCAATCTTACATTCCAAAGCTAAACATATTGAGATTAAACATCATTTCATTAGGGACTATGTTCAGAAGGGTGTTCATTCTTTAAAATTTGTGGATACAGACCATCAATGGGCTGATATCTTTACAAAACCCCTTGCTGAAGATAGGTTTAAGTTCATTCTGAAGAATATCGGTATGGATTTATGCCCAGAATGAGAAGATGGGAAGTTCTGACGTATGGATAAGTTCTGAAATATGGTTTGGTTTATCTTCTTATAAGAAGTTCTGATAGTGATCATTTAGAAGTTCTGATAGTGATCATTCAGAATCTCTTTTAAAGTAAAACAGCTGTCACCAGTTTTTCCAGAAGATGAACACGTGTTCACTCTACTTGGACAATCATGCGCGCAGTTGAGGAGACGCCGCCCTAGGTAACTGTGCAAATTATTTCAAATTTCACATTATCTCTCCTAACGTCATCTCTCATTAAATGCAATTGATTCCATGTTTTCTGTAATCATATTCATTCAAACACTTATTGCATTTCATTTCAAATCCGTCCCTTTATATACTCATCTCCACATTCATTTCAACTCTTTACATTCTCTATCTTCATTCATCTCTCTCTCTCTTTCATTGTTGCATAAACCCTAGTTCTAAACTGAATCTCAGAGAATCTTCATGCTTTCTTCGTCAAGTACTCAAAGAAGAAAAATGTCATCTGCTCATCTTGTTCAACACAAATACGGTTACGCTCCTTTGAAGACATGTTCCATTCCTTCAACTGAACTGGAAGTTCTTTGTGAATCAATGGTAGATTTTGAAAATCTAAGGGAACATGGTTTCAATACAAATGCTGAAACGATGGAACCAGGTTAGTCAAACTACCTTGAAAGACTGGTTGGACCAGTATATCCTGCTTTAGTAAAGGATTTCTGGGTGCATGCAACGGTTACTCCAACAACTATAATCTCCTTCGTGTTAGGGCATGAGGTTGTGGTAACTGAGAAGTTTGTTCTTTTATGCATTGGAAAAGGTACTGAAGTTAATCTCTCAAGTATTCTATTTCAACATTTGAAGACAAATATTGAAGAATCACGAGATGAAGAACGCAAGAAGTATCCAGATTTCAAGAAGAACATCATTCCTCTTGATAGAATGATTTCAGACATTCTGATAGAAAGTGACTTGTTGGATCTTCTGAAAGCTATTGGTATGCCCAAGTTCTTTTGTGTAATTCAAGGACACATTCTAAATGAATTTGACTTACAAAGGATGCTTCTGATTGAGAAGGTAACTTCTGTTCCACGAATATTTCCAGATATTCTGACTAGAAGAGTTCCTGTTGAAGGTTTTGCCCCTTTATTCAAAGAAGAGCTTGACAAGTATGTTAAGCGTTATTTGAAGTCTTCTGTCAAAGCTCAATCCTCTGTTGAACCTGCATGGATTCGAGGAACAGTTCTTCCATCTCTGGCTGAGTTGAAGAAGAAAGAACAGATGAAGAAACAACAGGGATTAAAGAGAAAAGCTTCAGAAGAAGAAGCTAAGCTAGCTAAGAAGCAGAAGATTACCTATGATCCTCTCAAAGTTCAATCCAAAGAATACCGTGAGAAGCGTATCAGGGAATCCTTTCGTGCATACCACATTGCTCCTTCCTCTCAGAAAAAGCTTCCTCCTTCTGAACCTCATAACTCTTTCTCTATCCCAAACAGTTTCCAACAACCTCCTTCTACCCTTATCCTCAACCCCTAACCACTAAATGCCATTCCCCCAACACCTTATGAAATTCCATCTTCATTTACCTTCTCTACGGAATCTCCACCCTCTTTAACCCATTCTTTACCATCCAGAAAATCCAACCCTTACTCCCTTCTGTACCCTGACTATCGCTTCACTTTTAACCCTCCTGAACCCATTATTGATATTGACTTCGCTTTGTTCAATATAAAGTTCAGAAAGAGGATGGAAATTTTGAGAGCTGCTCATGAATCCCAGCTGGATCATGTTGCTACTCGGGGCTTATGGAATCGCTTTAGAAAGGATTTTCAGTTTGATACAATGAACATCCAGAAGATATGCTTGGCTGAAGTATCTGGTTCTCCTGGGTGTTTCTTGGAGCTTGATAATGGAAAGTACCACTATCCAATCAGAAACTGGAGATCTCTTGAAGAGAAGAAATTCGTTGATGAGCTAGAAGATGAACCATGTCTGACTATGGTTGTATGGAAGCCTCCATATTCTGTTATGACTGGAGATTTTCAGTCGATATTCAATTGGCTAACAGAGAATCCCTCAAAGAAAGCACCAGACATGGTGTTTCCAGAAGTTATCTATCCGTCAGAAGTTGCTGCTCCCATTCCTCCAAAGAATCTGGCTGAGATTCTTAAGGCTCTGGAGAATGAAGATTATGAGATCCCTGATCCAGAATATGCTGAAGATGCTTTTATGTCAGAAGCTAATGTTGAGAATGAAGATGCTGAGAATCATCCTTCTGAGAAAAGTCCTGTTCAGGAAAATCAAGAAGATGTTCTCATATTGGATAATGCTGCTGGAAATGCTATTCCTCTGAATGATAGCTGTGAAGCCTCTTCTGCAGAACCTTCAGTTCTGGTGAATGCTATCAAGGCTCTTCAACAAAACCAAGATGCTCTAGCTTCTCGGTTGGATAAGAATGAGGAAACGGATGAGGAATTCAGAACCTTCATGAAGAAGCAGTCTGAAAGCACCTCTGAGATTCAAGACCTTCTGGCCAGAATAGTTTCTAAGCTAGGCTAGTCGTAGTCCTTTGGTCTTAGTTGTTTCTTTTGTTCTTGCATCTGTTTTCTTGCATCTTCTGTATCTTCTGATATGTTTTGCTGAATCAATGAAACATTATTTTCTCTCCATATTGTTCGTTTTTCATCTGAATATTTTATATGCTTTTTGATGTTATAACAAAAAGGGGGAGAAAACGTAATAATTGATTTGATTTATATTATAAGTTGCTGGTATTAAGTCTCAACATTTCTAACGCTATTTGCAAGTTCTATGTCTTTGAGAATACCTTTGTAGGATTGGCATAATAAGCAAATACATGAAGAACATGTGATTGTCTTGAGAAGAAAACACATGAAGAATATGCTATTTCAGAAAGAAGCATGTTCTTGGAAATTGAAGCAAAGCTTAATGTTGTAAAGCTTCAAAGATCAGAAGCAAGAAGGAAGAATGTTATGATATTATCTTGGCAAAATATGCTCTAACACATTCTTATTCCTCTTATGTTCTGATACACATTCTGTTTAAGAATTTACCAGAGTTTTTGCTCTGATATATGTTCCTTCTTAAAAGAATGCTTCTGATTCATTCATGCTCTGACTTCTACCGTTTAGTTTGTTCTGAAACATTTCAGGATGTAGAGATGCTCTGATGATGCTATGGTACATTCAAGAATGTTCTGATACAATCTAGCATGCAATAATTCAAGAAGAAATTCAAAGCTCTGAAGCTGTGTTATGGAAGCAAGAAGCCGAAGCTTTGAATGTTCTGAAGATCGAAGCAAATATGAACGCCTCGACTGAAATGGAAAATACTCAGGGAAGTCTTTTATTTAAAATTCTTCATGTATTTATTTCAGGGGGAGATTGTTAGTCTCAGGGGGAGACATATTCACACTATGCTTATATGCTTATGCTATAACTGTGTAATTGTCTTTAGTCATCTGATATTCTAATTGCAAATTCATATCAATTATATATGTTTTTGTCATCATCAAAAAGCGGGAGATTGTTAGAACAAGATTTGTTCTGATCAATATTCTTAGTTTTGATGATAACATTATATATGAATTTTGTATAAGACAATGTGGTACTCTAGTCCTATGCATTTTCCATTTCAGGAAATATACATAGAGTATGCACAAATCAGCGCAAGAAGCACTGACTCAGAAGGTTCAAGTATGCAACATCATAACATGCTCTCGCAAGACATCAGAAGATGGTCAAGCAGAATCAGAAGATGGTCTATGGAAGCATCAGAAGAACTTGAGATCAGAAGCAGAAGCACTAAAGTTCTTATGGTATCACGCTAAGAAGCACTTCAAGGTCAGAAGACAAGAAGATGCTCTGCACCAAACTGTTTGACTCTGATTAATTCAAACGTTGTATCTACAAAGATCAGATCAGAAGCAAGTACAATATCGCAGGCTACGCTGACTGACAAAAGGAACGTTAGAAGCTAATAAAGGCAAAGTCAGTAAAAGCAGGAAAAGCAAGGCTCGAGGTAGTTGACAAAAGAGTGGAACATTAAATGCAATGTTGTACGGATCACGCAACGCATTAAATGCTCCTAACGGTCATCTTCTCAAACGCCCATAAATAGAAGTTCTGATGAGAAGTTGAATACAACACTCTGCGCAAAAATACAGAAACACTGTCAAATTCAAAAGCTCTCAAACTTCATCTTCAACCTCACTTCATTACTGTTGTAATATCTTAGTGAGATTAAGCTTAAACTTAAGAGAAATATCACAGTTGTGATTATAGCTTTTTAAGAAGCATTGTATAACTCTTATAAGAATTTGTTTACATTCATTTGTAAGGAACTAGGGGAGATCAAGTTGTGACCGGATTCTCTAGAAAGTCTTAGAGGGTATCTAAGCATTGTGTTCCTAGAGTGATCAGGTTGTGATCAAAATACTCTAGAAGACTTAAAGGGTATCTAAGTGGAAAACCATTATAATCAAGATTGATTAGTGGATTAAATCCCCAGGTGAGGTAAATCACTCTAAGGGGGTGGACTGGAGTAGTTTCGATAACAACGAACCAGGATAAAAATCATTGTACAATTGTTTTTATCTTAAGAGTTTTTAAAGTACACTTATTCACCCCCCCCCCTTTCTAAGTGTTTTTCTATCCTTGAGAAGGGACCATGATGATTTGAATCGTAAGCAACATGTGCTAAGGTATTCCTACGCTCAAGGGACTTGACCATTTAATCGAAGGCAACGAAGAAAGAGTTACCCTAAAGGTGCGTGTGTGAACAAGTAAAAAGAGTGTGTTATTTTCAGTTATTTTAATCTTGAATTAGTTGTTAGCTATGTTCAGTTTTATCTTGCCATACAATCCTATTAACATACATCTAACAGTTATAGCAGTTTATATGGTGCGGAAAGTAAAGAGCGGAAAATAAAATCCTACGCTATTACAAGGCTTCGGGATGGGGGATTATAAAACCAAAAAATGTTGCGGGAAAGTAAAGATGCGGGAAAATAAATATCCTATTTACTATTACAAACCAGGAGCAGTTACATAACTAAAAAAATGCGGAAAATAAATCCTAATTAAACTATTACAAACTATGAACAATTACATAATAATTGTAAAAATAATATGCAAGTAAAATATAAATATCGCACGAATCGGGGAATCAAGAAAATATTGGGGATGGAAATAAAGATATTTAAATTAGAAAATATTTTAAGTTATAAAAAACTTAAATATAATTATTTAAGGAAATATTCTAATTACTAAATCTAATCTAATCTAATTAAATTTTGAATTGTAAATTAATCCTAATTATTAAATCCTAATCAAATCCTAAATCTAATCAAATAAAATTAATGTTAAGAAAAAAATTAGAACTAATATTTTATGTTTTTTATAATTTTATTTTAATTAAAAGACTAACTAACCTAATTATAAGTTATTTACAAATTAATTAAATTATAAAAACTTATGTCTAATTAATTAATTAAAAAAACGTTTATGTCAAAACAAATAAAAAAACCTAATACTAGTTATTACAAACCATCACCAGTTATAAATATCCAATTATAAATATTGGCAAAAAAGTGCGAGAAATTAAACTAAATTATTACAGGGCTTTTAAATTATACCTGATTTGGCTTTAGGCTTTTGGCCAAAAAGTTCATATTCAAAAATAGAGATTTTATCAAGGGGAGGTGGCCAACAAAGTGTTTGGCTAAAGCAGGGTTAATGGCCAAAGGAAGTACGTGCAAAAAAAGATAATAATAATGATAATAATAATAATAGTATAATAGTAATAATAATAGTATAATAGTAATAATAATAGTAATATAATAATAATAAGGAAAGAAAAGAAAAAAAAAAAAAAAAAAAAGTGGCCTCATATGAAAGTTTTAATCATCGGCCAAAACAAGGTTTTTGAAGGACAAGTCTCAAGTATCATCATTGGCCAAAAGGTTTTTGAAAAGAAAATGTTTGTTTTTAGTTTTGATAAAAAGATTTAAAAAAAGTTTTTTCTTAAAAAAAAACAAGAGGAGGTTTCATAGGAAACCATTGGCTAAAAATATTGTAATTCTAGTTACAGGATTTGAAAAAAAGTTTTTAAAAGGAGGAGGCCTCATATGAAATCATTGACCAAGAACCAAGAGAAAAACAACCACAAATATTGAAGAGAATCTTGAAAGAAAAGTGTGTAATAAAATGTTAGTATAGTGTAGAAATGGTGGTGAATTATTTTGTACGTGTAGAAATTAGGAACGGAGAATGGGGTTGAAAGTGTTAAAAAAAAAGGTTTAGTTGTTAGAGAGTGAATTGAAAAGTTCGTAATTGTTAGGTTAAAATAAAAAAGGAAAAAATAAATTGACATTAATACTATTGACATAACAAAATTATTTGTTTTGATTTTTATCTAAAATTAGAGAGAATCAAATCAAATAAATTTTAATGCCAATTGACTTGGACTAAAAGCTAAGCAAAAATACTACTTTAAATTTTGTTTTTTTAGCTATAAAATGCCTAAAATAATGAATTACAATAAAAAATTAATATTTAAAAAAATTAAAATAAAAAATGAAAAATTAGAATTAAAAACTTTTTTTTTGGATTTTTTGAATTTTTTATGATTTTTGGTGATTTTTTGACTAAAAAATGCATAAAAGTGAAAATTGACTATTTTAAAAAATGCCTATTTAATTAGTGCAAAAATTAAATTAAAATAATTTTAAAAAATGCATTTTTTTGATTTTTGAATAAATGGAAATAAAGTTAGAAAACAAATAAAAAAGGAGAAATGTTAGAAGTGAGATTCGAGTCAGGAACATCTCGCTCTTGTACCTTTTAAGATTAAATCCTACCAACTGAGCTATGTTACTTATTTGAAATAAAATGACATTTGCAAATACATGAGGACATATTTTGGGGTAATGACAACACCGTTTTTTTGATAAAAAAATGGCACCATTTTCACTCAGTAACAAATTTGCAAGATGTAAATTATCGGCTACAAACCAATTTAAAATTTTTTTTATCATAAAATAATAAAATAGTATTCTTATTTAAATGAAGATATAGATATATTCTTGATATTAATAAGTTTTTAACTATAGATGTTATAATATAACATAACTATATTTTTTTTTGTTAGATTAATTTGAGGGCAATTTCTTTTTCCAACCTTATATGTGCTAAAAAAGAATTACAAGTGTGAGTAGTATGGGTAAGTCTGAAATTAATTAGGAATGTGGAGACTTGGGCATTTATAAGTGAGAGAATCAACTCATCTATTACTTTAAGATTTTGGGTGAATATGTGGTGTGTATCTCACAGAGGTATGTTCCTCAAAAGGAAAGCCTCCAAAGTTAAAAATGCTCCTCGTTTGACCCCCCAAATTACGCCAACAATATGTTCTCCCAAACTCCTGACAAAAATAAAAAATGCCTCTATTGTTGAAGATGTATCTCCGAACGCACATTTTCACACAAAGTAAGCGCAAATTGTTGAGCTCCCTTCACTATGCCAACATTTAATTCGGAGATGCATCTCCAAATGTTGTTAAGGGTTTGTTCGCGAATGCATCTCCGAATGAACCCTTGTTTTCAAATTAAAGGAATTTTGTAGATATGCATCTCTAAACACGTTTAATCTATTTATAAAGCGCGTCTGTCCCTCTCTCCTCTCCTTCTTCATTTTTTGAATATTTTGTATCATCCATTAGAGCTTGTGAGAAACATTGTGCAAGTCTATTTTTCAAGCAACAAAAGCACCTCTACTTCAATATTTCCAATCCTAACTCATTTCTCATACTACATCAACATTTTTCATCCTTATCAACTCTTTTTTTAGTAAGTTTTTCATTTATTTTCTTACTTTTGATGAATGAATTAGGTAAAATAGGTTTTTTTTATGTATTCGTTGGTATAAGAATTCAAAATAGATAATGTTACAGACATGCATATGATCTGGTTTCATTTTGGATTTGTTAGGGAAAATGTAGAAAAATTTTCTTCCATTGAAGCAAAACACAAGCTCTTTCAGAGATACATCTCTGAATTGGGTCCTTTATGGTTCTCTGAGATGCATCGCCAAATTAGGTCATTTCTACTATAGAATTTCAAAGTAATGTCTTTTTCTTTTTTTTTTCAAAACATGTGTTTGTTCGTCGTGAGAAGGCTTGAACATGATTGTCGTACAACAACAGATTGAGTCTCAAACTTGAAACCTAACACGTGTATGTTCGCCGTGAGAAAGCTCGAACTCATAATGAACAGGAAAGATCTAGGCAGTTAACCATCCTTAGGCCTCATGATATGGAAGCAGCAACTCTTAGAAGCCACCTGTCACATGAGTCCTTATCCCAGGGGCACATCGCCCCTATTCATGTCTCCCTTGCTCGCATACACAAGGAGGAAGCTCTTACTGGACATGATGATGTCCCTCTACTTGCAGACCCTTATCGAGGAGACCATGTTGCTTCGCATGTTTGGGTCGGATATGTATATTTTTTTACAATTGTCGTTTTAACCAAATGCAATGCAACTATTACTGTTATGTTTTCTTTTTAATAGGAATTGTTTGAAATCTGTTAACCACAACAAAAAGATTCACAAGCTTTAACAACCTAAGGATGGGTGGTTCTAAAGTGTCATCGGGTACTTCCGTCTTGTCGGTCGGTGTTCTTCCAAGTATAAGACCATCATTCATGGCATGCAAAGGACTATTACATGTGTATATTAATAGGACTCAATATTTTGACATGGACACCAAATTCTATTCATCGGGAGAATATTGCCTTTGATATTATTTTATATTACTCCATATAACTGGCATGTGGGAGTAATTTGATGTAGAGGTATCTGTTAGAGCGATGTGTGCGTCAATTTAGACTTTGGCAAAGCCTTGCGAGATCCCCCATCATAGCTTTTCCTATCAGCATCATCCACAAACATCTTGATTGTAATATCCCACATTAATCTAAGCATGATTATATAATATTAGAGGCCTTGAGAAGAACTAATGAAATTAGTTGGAATTGAACTAAGTGGCATAGTTGTAAATACTACTTGGTTGGAGGGCATAATGGATAATAATCTTCTCTTGCATGGACCTAAGACTTGTTGGTAAGGTATTATATTCTTCCAATTCATATTTTATGCAAGAAACGGAAAAAAAGAGAGCTATAAACATGGAAGAGAAAGAAGAACTCATGTCCAACATTAGTATTTTCGTATTCCAAGAGCAGCCTCTAGTTAATGGGTCATAACTTTCTGCTCGTAGCTCCGATTCAGGTAATTCTCAAACTTTTGGATTCTACAAAAAAATTTCTTCGATATAATTTATTGTTTTGTGTCAGGGAGGTTCTTAATGAGGGAGATAAGCGAGTTTGAAGATGGATGATTCATGCTGAATTTGTATGGAAGGGTGGTTACATATTTGACAATGTTTGGAGAGGAATCTTGGCCAAGTTGGAAGCTCAATGGCGGAATTAGAAACCTTTAAACATCTATTTAACCAAGGTGAATCCTTAGTTAGAGACCTTGCGAAATTTTCATGCAAGGGTATATGTTGGGATTTGGAGTTTGAGTGATAATCCTTGATGATAAACATGTTTAAATGCAAATTGTTGATTCTATGTATTACATACTGGTTGGATATATTGTGAATCATTACATGCAGGTGATTTGGAGGGGTAAGAGCACCCCATTGCAGAATTGGTGTGTTCTCCGTTTTTCTGAAAAAATTGCTTTTATATGCAAATTGTTGATTATATGTATTACATACTGGCTGGATATATTGTGAATCGTTACATGCAGGTGATTTGGAGGGGTAAGAGCACCCCATTGCAGAACTGGTGTGTTCTCCGTTTTTTTGAAAAATCGATATCTTTCTAAGTGAACTAAGGTCGCTAAGCGAGTGCTGTTAGCATTTTGCAGAAATCGCAAGCTCGCTAAGTGAGCCTAGCCCGCTAAGCGAGATTGCGAAATGTAACCCTTTTTTTACGTTTGTATTAGCCCGCTGGGACCTTGCTGAGCGAGCCCTATGTTGCAGAATTTTATTATTGTTCCCCCTGAGTACAGAATCGTCCCATAATAGGAACCGAATGCCTCCTCGACTATTATGGCTTGCCTATGCATAGTAGGAAGGTGTAATGCTAGGTGTGTATCATAAATTGTAACTATGTACCTATATGGACTTAATATGCATGTGCTATGTGAAGTATTGTGTTGGATTATATATATATATATATATATATATATATATATATATATATATATATATATATATATATATATATATATATGTCTATCTTGAATATGCCTTGCTAATGCACTTGTGAGATAGAATATTATACGATACTCTATATGCCTTGTACCGATGGAATGGTTATGTTGTGATCAATGCTTGATTTTCGTTGTTCCGGTTGAACATTCGAATGTGATTGTCTGTGTGAAGGCTTGTTTCGTGCTGTGTGATCTCAGTGATATATATATATGCTTGAATCAGAGTAGGACATGCTAATATATGGTAAATCGCTTAATACCACGATTAATGTTGTGTGATCTTTAGTGTGTACCATGTTGTGTAATCTTGGATACCTTGCTGTGTGATCTGGGTATTGTCTTACGCACCTGAGCTGCCATAGGCGATGCGTAAGTGCGGGTCTATACGGAGTTTCCCACTTGGGTCTCATCGGTATGCTTGATATGATGGGGAAGTAATGCCACATAGGCGATATTAATTCGGTTCACTCACCTCTAGCAGTGTCACATAGACATTACAAGGCTTTCACCCAGTGGGCTCATGTAGTCTTGATGGTGTCCTTGTACATTAAGGCGATCACATTGGCATTTAGTGATTGACGGGGCTGTGATGCCATGTAGGCAAGTCACCGTTGTAACTCGTCATGGATAAACCACGTAGAACTTATCTTATTCACTAGCAATGTGCATGTACAAGTCTCTTGACAACTATACATGGGAGTAAATCACCGAGGGTGTGGATGCGTAATCTATGTAGCAGACAAGTAAACTTACTCTTGGATTCCTCGTACATGGGTGCGGGTCTGCATATCATTTGTGATTGGTTTGTGCTTGTTGCCTTGTTGTGTACTTGTACTTGACCGTGAGGTAAACCCGGATTATCGGTGAATCCGTTTGATTACATATTACTTGTAGAACCGAGTGAGCCCGTAAGATAGGAGGACTAACTGAGATCAAGTAATCTCATCCCAATCATCTTATCTTTTTCAGGTGAAATTTAGTAGTGTTTGATTGGAAGTAGGTTTGGCTTGAAGACTTAGAAGTGGTGATGACTCGAAGACCTCGTCAGATTTTATGTTCCGTTCTGCAGATCCATTGGAGACACATGTTTATCGTTCTTATTAGAATTTCATGTTGTATTTTCTTATGGATCTTGTTGTATCTTTGGCTATTGTATGTACTTAAATATCAATTTTAACGTTTCATGCATAATATACTGGCCACTTATGTATGGGGTGTTACAGTTGGTATCAGAGCAGGTCGATTCTCGTCCAAGCCATGAGACATCCCTAGCAATTCATTTTTTCCTCTTATGTGCGCGTTGCTAGTATGATTTTACTCGAATCTCATTCAGTTATTGAACTTGATCAACTCATCAACTGAGCACGTTGCCGCCACGAGGACTCGTAAACTTGTAAGTGTTATGAAACCAAGTAGTAAGATTCGGTTGGGTGATGGATTGACTGAACGATGTAAGTAAATGGAATGTTGGGATTGTCATACATAAGAGGAGCGTTTGACGCAAGCAGTGACATCCCAACTATCATGATGTGGATTAAGAAATTTGGAATCCCGAGGTTTTGACTGGATGAAGAGGAACTTTCTATAAGTCCAGGTAACAATGAAGGAAATCCATGGGGATATCTGAGCAGGAGTGCATTAAGGGAAGCTCTCTAGAGACGTTGAGATGGAAGTTAGTAGGATTCATTACCGATGATGATACCGGTGACATATGTGACTAATGAACCGATGGAACGGAAGAACTTTCGGAAGTGTGGACAAAGAAGTCAGACCTTTCTGATTATGTCGGCATGGACAGTGACTGGATAGGCAAGGAGATAGACTTTGACTCAACATGGTGTACCCTAAAAGGAAGTGGTTACCTAATTAAGGATGGATAGAATGTGAGGATGTGGCAATCTACTATTTGACGAATCTTAGATACCCAGTTGGTGGAAGAGGACAGTTGTATTTCCGTTCTCGTAATTCTATGCTTAAGTTATAGAACTACACTAGATGGAAGCTGGATTGGTGTAGAGGCGTGAAATGCAGTAACCTAAGTTCCTTGTTAGTCATGGTTCATCTGACTCCGAGTGAATCCATAGAACTACACTTGGCATTGGGCGTTCAGGTGAGTAAGAACTAGCATCTATCTGGAGCATCAATGGGATGATCGTAACTATTTGGGTTGTTTAGGACTATAGTACTCCTATTCGAACTAAATTATCCTTATAATCTCGTTTGCATGCGTTGGACGAGTGAGTACGCATATGGCATAACACTCTGAGCTAGAACCTTACATCTTCGTGCCTGGCTTAGTGCCTTCCGAGTATGTAAACCTTGAATGTGTAGCACTCTCAAGTTTTAACATCATAAGGTAGGCGGGATAAGGATCCATATGTCGCTCCCGATAGTAGAGGATTAACTAGACAGGCGATGATGAAATGGATCAAGTATCGATACTGCTCTTATGGATCAATTATCGATACTGCTCTTATGGAGACTCTGATGGTGAAATGGATCGTGATCGCGTGAGTTTGTGTCAGATTTTACTTTGTAGACATTCTTGTTTCGTGAAGTGTTAAGTTGGCATTGGTGCACATATGTCTAGAGTTGAACTCACGTCTGATCACGATATCTCGGTCAGCATATTTAGTGGTTATCCTTCAACATTGGTGATTAGTGTCAGAATGAACGAAGTGTATCTTAGAATGACTTGACGTGGAACGTACTGGGATGGTGTCTATAGATACTCTGAGAGAATGAATGTTAATCTTAGTAAGTAGAGAAACTTTGGTTTGGAGAAATGATGAGAAGTCTGTGAGAGAGATGTTAAATGTGCGAAGTATGATCGCTTGCATTGTAGCTACACTTTGACCGCTAGAAGCACTGCATTGAGGGATGCAGCCGAGGAAGTCAGTTTAGTGTCAGATTCAGAAGAAAAAGGGCAATAGGTAATTGTGTGAACAAAGTGTGACTGTGAGAGGATTCTTATAACAGTAAGTTGCATGAATTATCAGAGGTGTTGTCGTATTAAGAGGACAAAGTTGTATGGTTAGGAGGAAGCTATGCAAAGCTGATAGAATGATTATGAGTTGTAGTACGATTGTGAAGGGTTCGTTATACTAGTTAATCACATGAGTTATTGAAAGTATAGTCACCACAATGATACGAAGCCGTATGACTGGGGAGGAGTTATGGAAGTTGGAATACTGGTCATAGCAGCTGTGTGATGTAGAGGTTGTAGGGTAAGAAGAACGTTCAAGTCAGTAAGTATTTGGCTTTCAATGCCATGGAATTGAAGCGTGTGACTGAGTTGTGATAAATGGATCCGACCCAGAATGATAGAGTAGATAGTGACTTGGTTCTGGGGAGTATGCCACCTCGAGGAGTAGTTAGCGATGAATGTGTTTAATGTCCTGGCACGTGGTGTGTTGTATGAATTCCGAGAAAGGACTTTTGCTATTAAAGAATTGGGTAAAGCTTAGAGAAGTAAGGGGACTAAGTGGTTTCTAGATGTAGTGTGACTCAAAGGATTCGAGACGCATGTGATTGGTTGAAATTACTGTGGATGGATCAGCTTAGAAGAGACTTTGTGGTTGACCTGGGATCATATGTTCTTAGACCATTGGTTGAGCTTGAAAGTATTAAGGTTTAGACAGAGTGTCGTGACCACTGGAATGCTGAATCCAAGTGAAGAATTTAAATTGGCGCAGGTTCTTCATGGCCATGTCTTGTGCACTTGTGAGCGTGCATGAAGAGTTGGACAATGGTTGCAGGTTAACTGTTAGAGTTCTCCTTTCATCGGAAGAACCTTGTGTGAAGTTATTGGATATAGAGTCTATAGTTGCAGAATGTTACACCATTGTGGCTTACGGTGACGATTGTTATGTCTAAGACTGAAGTGAGGATCAAGGTAAGAAGCTTTAGTTGCATAAGAAAAGGTAAACTTGGAACAAGCCATTATAAGAATCAAAGAGTTAGAAGTAAGACCAAATAATTTGGCAATCAACTAACGATATTGTATGGACTCTTGTGGAGAGTAATCTGAAGTTGCCTCGTAGGGAGAAATGCGGTAGCGGAAATTCTTGAATGGGAAGTAATTCAAGAAGCTGCAGAGATTAGTAATGTATGTGGAGCAAGGATAGACTCAGTGAAGTATATTTATCCAAGAAGAGTGGGTTGCTAGGGTTTCTAAAGTAATGAAGATCTAGTGCAGAGCAGTGGAGGTCAAGGACCTTGGAAAGATCTTGTACCAGATATGTCAAGACGAAGTATCTGAAGAGATGTGTTGCGTGAGGATTAGGATTTCTGATCATGGGAAATGGAACACAAATGTTTTGGCATATTATGTTTCTTCGGATGGAACGAAACTCAGACATAATTGTGAGGTTATCTTAACGAAGAATGTAAAGGCATTTCATCCCTTCATTGGGAGAGTTACGAAGAATTTGTTTTCCTTTGGTGATCGGAAAGAATTCGAGGATGAATTTTATTTAAATGGGGGAGGATGTAATATCCCACATTAATCTAAGCATGATTATATAATATTAGAGGACTTAAGAAGAACTAATGAAATTAGTTGGAATTGAACTATGTGGCATTGTTGTAAATACCACTTGGTTGGAGGGCATAATGGACAATAATCTTCTCTTGCATGGACCTAAGACTTGTTAGTAAGGTATTATATTCTTCCCATTCATATTTTATGCAAGAAAAGGAAAGAAATAGAGCTAGAAGCATGAAAGAGAAAGAAGAACTCATGTCCAACATTAGCATTTTCGTATTCCAAGAGCAGTGATCAGTGCATTTTAATGCACGTTCTTCCATGTTTGTACTCAAGCATTTCTTCGGTTTGTTTTATTTATTTTTATGTTTTAATATGTTTTTATATTTAATTTTATTTTTGCACTTATTTGATTTTCGTATTAATTTTTCAACAATAACAGTCTGCGCGGAAACGATCATATCTGGAGTTCCAGGAGTCCGATTGAGGCGTTCTATTAACCGCCGGAAAGCTAAGAGAAAGAGCTACAATTCTTATGTTGGAGTCGAAGTCAGAATCGGACTGTAGAAGGGCCAGAATATTCGTTGAAGTTGCAGCACTAGTTTTAGTTAAGTTTCGGGTCAGTTAGTTTTTGGGCCTGGGTCGTATTTTTGACCCAGTTGGATTGTAAAACGGGTCGCTCTCTCTCCCCTTAGGGTAGCAGCCGCGACACTGTTCATTTACCTTCACTATTCACGAAAACACTATTCACGAATTGGAGAGCTTGCAAAGAATGACTATGGAGAACTAATTTTCCAAGGATCAATCTGCTGTAAACGAATTCCACTTTGAGGTTCTTTTATAAATTCCATATTGATCTGTTTCCTTTGAATTACTCTTATAATCTCAATTATTTGCTTAATTTGGTTGTGGCTATAGGATATAATTCTTAAATTCGATTGTTGTTGTTGTTTCTGAATCATATTCGCGTTACCGTAGCTTTTGCGTTATCGCGTTCGATCAATTTGCGTTTGCTTAATTCGCATAGGTTTTATTCCGTTTGCTTAATTCGGATTTCAGAAACTTCCTTCGTATAATTGCTATTGCGCTTGTTGATAGTTGTTGTAGTCGAATAGGATCAGACCCGTTTGGAAATTTATATGAATCAATGATGAGGCGGAAGTCGATACAGTAGGTTGATCCGTTTTAGCTTAATTATTAATCACTTTTTCAAATCAGCTTATTTTCAGAATCACTTTTGATAACCATTTTTCGACCAAACCAACCCCCCCTAAATCGATTTAGCTTTTAGTTAATAAAAATAAGGACTAATACCTGGAAGGTCGGCTAATGTCCACCCGATTGCTTTCTTGTGCCTCTTTGTTGCACCCCAAAATTTGCCCATCTGATTTTACTTCTAATTGGCTTAAGCTATGCATTTCATTCGCATGTTTCTATTAGATCATCTAACATAACTCATGCATTCATTAACCAATAATTAGGCACAAGATCAAGGATCTTGAAGATTTAGGATTTTTCTATTTTTGGGCTCTAATATTATCTCAAGCTTGTTTCAACTGCTCTTCTCATCAATCATGATTTATGGAGTTAAGGTTCTAATTTATCGACCATTATGAATTTCTTTCTTATCAAGCCGCAAGAATCATTCTTCATCCAAGTCATCAAGAACAAAGATAAGGGTGCATTTCTCTACACAAGATCAAAATTCAGGTTTTATATGAGGATTGAATTTAGCAACCAGATAGATGCGGGTTTTTCACACCATAAGTCATTTGGTCAGGATCTTTGTTATTTATCATGGGAAAAAGTAAATATTGGGGTCGTCTTTAGTAGTTTTGGTCTTCAATTATCACGTGCATCCAAAGTTCGCAAAAGATTGGAAAGAGAGGTTCATATCCCTAAAATTCAAGTATTGGAGGGAAAAATATAAACTTCAAAGTTTGAATTGAAGAGAGTTATTACAAAAGAGACAAACATCATTCAAAAGTATGCCAAGCTCATTCAAAATGCCAAGTTCATCGCTCAATGGCTTTTCATTATAACTTGCTCAAGTATCATTCAAACTCATCAAAAATACATTACCCTCTTATGCTCTACAAAGTCACGTGTTCAACTAAATTTCAGAGTTACAATTCAATCTCTAATTACAAATGTCTTTAAGTCAAACCTATTTACATTCAATCCCTAATTATATACATCATCAAATCCGTTACAGACAAAAGGAATTACAAATAATAATATTGCTTTGGCCAAAGTCCAATGGAATCTTGAAGGCTTGTTCCCTGTTCCGATTTTCCAGCTCATATTTCAGCCTCCTCTTCTTCTCCATCACTTCTAACCATCTTGCATCCTCAACTTTTAAACTTGCACCTATATTCAAGATTCATACACAAGATGAATTATATAAATAACCTGCATAATACAGAAAAACCAATTCAGCATCCTTTCAAATTTAAACCAAGTTATACCTTCATTCAATTCAAAATCCAAAATAACCCCTTCAACACCTAACAAACCTATAACCAATCAACCTTTAACAGAATTGTAACCTCCTTTTTCTAACCTAACTAACCATCAGTTATAACAGAAAACCAACTTCCTCTAACAGTATAATAACCTAGTACTAGTTTATAACCAATTCCTAACTAATTCTCAACCACCTAACAGCCCCTAACAGAATTAAACTACCAAGCCTAACTGATTGTAACAGAAGATAACAGAAAAATTCAGAGGAGCTAACCTTTCAATCTCTATATAATCTTCAGCCACCACTCTGTTCAAGGCTCTCCACCATTTTCGTCATCTTCATCTTCTACCCTTCACAATTTCAGAATTCTTCTTCTTCACCATCTTCAATTTTTCTCTCATCATCAATCTTCAGCCTTTCACCAATCATCTTCAACCAACCTTCTTCATCGTCACAGCATAACCATCTTCTTCCTTTTCTTCACTTCAATCCACTCTCCATTCATCTGCAATCTTCAGACGCCATTTCTCTACACACTCATTCATCCTTCATTCATCAACACCTCCATCTTCCAATCTTCACATGGTTCTTCTCCAATATCATCAGCATCAATCATCAATCACCACCATCGCATCAAAGAAACCTTCATAAACAAAAAAGCGTAGCAATCTCTTTCAATAGAAGAACATCAACACAGCAACGATTCACAAGTAGCAAGATCAAAGAAGAATCGAGAAGAAGTTGAAGAACACGGACGCTTAATATTACCTCCCCTATAGTATTCACGATCTCCGATCTCCTTCTGCACTCAGGTAAGTACGAAATGCTTTTCATCTTTATCTTCTGATGTCGCTGTGTCCTTTGATGCGTTCCGAGCGATAACCCTAAGGTCTCAGGGCCCATAGCTTCATCTTCATCGTTTAATTCAGGTCGAGAACTTTTAGGGTTTTGATGTTAGGCTAGATGTAGAGAAGGTCCGAGGAAGTTTACGCGAGATTGTATTAGGGGATGAAGAGAGGATTCAAATGAGTTGATTATTTCAGGGTTTGGCCGAACTCCGCCGCCTCCGACGCGGCGGAGCGATTTCCGGCGAGCTGTTTGTTTCGTTGGAGAGAAGGAGAGGGACGAGAACGAGAGTGAGAGAGAGAAGGCCAAGCGTCATAACGCAAACCCTAATTCCTTTCTTTTATTTCAATTATCATAGTTAATTTAATCTGAACGTTAATTAGCTCTAAGGTCCATATTAATTGAATGTTATAAGCTTTAATTAATCATTATTGAAAATGGATAATTGGATTAATCTGGATTAATTGAATCATTTTGGCATAATAATCAATAATAATGTGAAATGAATTGGATCAGATAATTAATCTTGGGCCTGATCCACAGATTGCTATCTCATACCCCCCCTGTGGCCCATTGTACTATTTTTTGGACATATGAGATTCTGAAACAAAAATAACTCTGCTGGGCTGATTCTATGGGCCCTGCGCCCAGTTACTCTTCACACCCATAAAATCAGTATACATCCCCTGTTTCCATGTTTTTTTATTTGGTTAAATTCATTTAGTTTAGGTAATATCATCACTAATCTTTTTCCTATCATTCTTAGCCTTTAATGCACATATTTTGTCATAAAGGATAATCACTAAAAAATATTAGTTTAGGCTTTTATTTTAGGTCTTTGCTTAATTAGGATTCTTGTTTTTGTCATATAAAAATCATAGGAAATAAATAGTTTTTTTAATTCAATTTTGCACTATATTTTGAATCATTTGTTTTCATGCTTTGTACTATATTTCAAGTCATCTTTAAATCATTTTGTGCTATTTTGTATCATTTGTTTACATTGATTCTTTTGACTTATAATTTTGTGACTTCACTTGTATGTTTCCTTTAAGATTTAGGACCTATAATCTTCATAATATTAGGCTTAGTCTTTTCCCTTAAAATCATAACACTTAGGCTAGTTACTTCATTTTAAGCTAGTTTGCTTTCCCTTTTTCTTTTCAACTTTAAAACATTAATAAGGGACGACGCGAATCATGCTAATGCCTTTTTTTTAGTGTGAAAGAAATGATTGGGGTGTAGGCCCCGATGTATGTTCTTTCCCACTTAGCGGAAGAGAAATGATTGAGGTGTAGGCCTCGGTGTATTTCTTAACCGTTTTAGAGAAACGATTGTGGCGTAGGCCTCGATGTGCATTCTCTAAATATTCAAAAAATTGTATTTCATTTAGAGAAACGATTGTGGCGTAAGCCTTGATGTGCATTCTCTAATTATTCAAAAACTGTATTTCATTTAGAGAAACGATTGTGGCGTAGGCCTCGATGTGCATTCTCTAAATATTCAAAAAACTCTTTTTTTATGGCATGATTCAAGTCACAAATTAATTTCCCTTAAAAGACACCCAACCAAAAACATTTCAAAATATCTAATAAAGGCTCAGACCTAAACAAAGTAAGGAAGTGATGCGAAGCCTTGTAGTGGGTTTTCGTCCATCATGGAATTACACCTAAAAGACACAAACCAATTTTCTCTTCTCTCTCTTGCCTCCGAGGCATTCTTTCTCCTAATCGGACACGTTATTTCCGCTCCATTCCCAGCTTAAGACTCCAGAGGTCGAGCAGCGGAGTGCGAATGTAACTGTTCAACTAAAAAAACACAAAAACAAACAAAAACATGTGAGCCGAACTACGGCGCTCTGATTCCTGAAAAGGATACGTAGGCATTAGGTCGCGGGGCCTAAGCGAGCACAACTATTTAAAAACCTTATTTTCCCCGTGTTTCTTATTCTTTCATTTGCATGCATTCCCTTTGCATTAAGCTATATATTTACACACCCTTTAGATAGAAACAAACATAGGTGGATACCATCGAGTACGATGGGCGTGAGGGGTGCTAGTACCTTCCCCTCGCGTAACCGACTTCTTACCCGATCTCTGGTCGCAAGACCTTTTCTTATCCTTTTCTTATTCTAGGTTTTCTGATATTCCTTTCCCTCTTTGGGATAAATATATTGGTGGCGACTCTGTTCATTTTCGCGAGCGTGCGACACTCTTCAATACCTGCAAAAGTCTGTCTTCTTGATTTAAATCAAGGTTAGAAGAGATAATAACAGGAAGTTTTTCATTATGCTCCAAGTAAGCATATTTCAGGTTCCCAGGGAGCTCTTTTAGCTCTAAGGACGGGGGCTGAATGATGGATGGAAGGCTTGGGGCAGCACAAACGTTAGTGTCAGTGCAGTCAGGACATGAATAATCATCATCAAAATCAGAGAGAGATGGAAAATCAAATGCAAATAATTCAGAATAACTCTCATCAACTAGTTCAGAAATCAACTCAATGTTAAAAACCGAATGCTCCTCCACAGGGTGTTTCATGGCATCGAAGATATTAAATTTTGCGACGATGTCACCAAATTCCATGGACATGGTTCCATCATCAACATCAACTTTTGTCTTCGCCGTTTTCATGAACGGTGTGCCTAAGATGATGGGAGCTCTGCTTGACTTAGTTTCTCCTTCCATGTCCAGAATGTAAAAATCTGCAGGAAAAATTAAATCGTTAACTTGAACGAGGACGTCTTCCACTATGCCGGTGGGACGTGCATTGCTCCTGTTCGCCAGTTGAACGATTAAACCTGTATGCTGCATGGGACCAAGGCAAAGGTTATTATAAATAGAAGTAGGCATAACATTAATGCCCGCTCCTAAATCAAGCAAACAGTTATCAAATTTCTTATCCCCGATGGTACAAGGAATAGTAAAAGTTCCCGGGTCCTTGCACTTTTGTGGCAAGACCTGAGAGATGGCCGAAACACTTTGTTCGGGCTGAATGAAAGCAGAGATGCTTCTTCCCAAGTTGACTCTGTCACTTCCTTTTACTTTTCTCTTGTTTGTACACAAATCCTTCAGAAACTTTGCATACCTTGGAACTTGCTTAATCACATCAAGAAGCGGAATATTTACCGCTACTTTTCTGAACATATCCAGAATTTCTTTTTCTTTGTCTCCTTCCTCAATTCTTTTATTTTTCAGAACTCTATGCGGGAAAGGAACTGGTGGCACATATTCCTTTTCTTTATTTTTTTCAGTTCCGACCACAACAGAAGAAGGAGAAGAAAGCTCAGCTGGAGGAGGTTCAGAAGAAGAAAGTTCAGAAGTTACCTCAATGGTTTTTTTATTTTTTTCAGGGGCTGGTTCTGTAACCGCACCATGGAAGCCTTACTCCGAAAGTATGGAGTTGTGCACAGAGTCTCTACTGCATATCACCCACAGACTAATGGGCAAGCTGAGATCTCCAACAGGGAGATCAAACAGGTTTTAGAGAAAATGGTGCAGCCAAACAGGAAAGACTGGAGCCGTCGTCTAGAAGACGCACTTTGGGCTCAAAGGACAGCTTTCAAGACACCCATTGGGATGTCTCCTTAACGACTTGTTTTTGGTAAGGCGTGTCATCTTCCTGTTGAGATAGAACACCGTGCTTTTTGGGCGGTGAAGAGTTGTAATTTGGAGATGCAACAAGCAGGTATTGAAAGAAAACTCCAATTGCAACAGTTGGAAGAGCTTAGATTAGAGGCTTATGAGAGCTCTAGGATTTATAAAGAAAAAACTAAGCACTTCCATGATAAAATGATTTCTAGGAAGGAATTTTCTGTGGGCCAACAGGTTTTACTGTTTAACTCCCGCCTTAAGCTTATGGCTGGGAAACTTCGATCCAAATGGATTGGCCCCTTTGTTGTTACTAATGTTTTCCCTCATGGTGCAGTAGAAATAAAAAGTGCAGGTACTGACAAAGTCTTCAAGGTCAACGGGTAGCGGATGAAGTTATTCCATGAAAGTTCGGTGCCTGAAAATGTCAGCATAGAGGAGCTTTCTTTAGAAGCACCTGACTACGCTGCAACTTGACCAGGGAGTCCTTCTTTCCTTCTCTCTACTTTATTAGTAATGTCTTTTCATTGAGGACATTGCTTAGTTTAAGTGTGGGGGAGGAAATTGTGTGTTTTATTTGTTTTTTTTGTGTGTTAGTATTTTGTTAATTTCAATAAAAAATGCATCTTCTTGAAAGTTTTAGGCTACACACTGATTTGAGTCGGGTTTGCGGAGACTTGGGAAAAGTTCACAAGATCGGTATCGTTCTAACACCGTAAGTCTCCTGCATACGGAAATTGATTTGAATTTGTTATTATGTTTTAGCCTTAATTTCTCATTCTTTGACAGCTCTTGAGTAGTTTATTTCAGCAGTCGGCACCATCTCTCACACACTTTACGCAGGAAGCCGATGAACATAAGTGAATGTTCCGAAATGAAAAGAAAAAGAGAAAAGAAAAAGGTAATACACCTTCTAAGTTTGGTGATCATCACCCGGTCACTTAACCCAACGGTTGTGTAATCTTTAAAAAAAAAAAGTTTTCAAAACTCTTTGTTAGTTGGTTCAGCGGTTTCTGGTGCTGAACTTGGTAGGGAGGATTACGGTCCGATCCCCCGCAACTATATCTGAGTAAGCAAAGGGTTATGCCACGCAAGTACCGGAACCCCGTGCAAAAGGATCAGAGTCACTAACCGGTTGTCCTGCTATAAGTGTGTGGAGATAACGGGCTTAATGTGATTGCGCCTAAATGAAAAAGAGCAAAAAGGATGAGTAAGTTAGGCTATGGTATAATAATATGATTTGAATTGGTTTGTGTATTTAGGAGCCTTATGTCTGCATATTTGTGGTTAGTGTTCTTACGATGTCCTTAGTGTGCAAGATTAGTACCTGTCGCTGCAAACTCGCCCGAAGAAGATCTGTAGCCTAGGATGAGTAACTATTGATGTTTTTCTGCTTTCTTTTCATTTTGCTCGGAGTGCAAAAGTTCAAGTGTGGGGGAATTTGATCAGTGCATTTTAATGTACGTTCTTCCATGTTTGTACTCAAGCATTTCTTCGGTTTGTTTTATTTATTTTTATGTTTTAATATGTTTTTATATTTTATTTTATTTTTGCACTTATTTGTTTTTCGTATTAATTTTTCAGCAATAACAGTCTGCGCGGAAACGATCATATCTGGAGTTCCAGGAGTCCGATTGAGGCGTTCTAATAATCGCCGGAAAGCTAAGAGAAAGAGCTACAATTCTTATGTTGGAGTCGAAGTCAGAATCGGACTGTAGAAGGGCCAGAATATTCGTTGAAGTTGCAGCACTAGTTTTAGTTAAGTTTCGGGTCAGTTAGTTTTTGGGCCTGGGTCGTATTTTTGACCCAGTTGGATTGTAAAACGGGTCGCTCTCTCTCCCCTTAGGGTAGCAGCCGCGACACTGTTCATTTACCTTCACTATTCACGAAAACACTATTCACGAATTGGAGAGCTTGCAAAGAATGACTCTGGAGAACTAATTTTCCAAGGATCAATCTGCTGTAAACGAATTCCACTTTGAGGTTCTTTTATAAATTCCATATTGATCTGTTTCCTTTGAATTATTCTTATAATCTCAATTATTTGCTTAATTTGGTTGTGGCTATAGGATATAATTCTTAAATTCGATTGTTGTTGTTGTTTCTGAATCATATTCGCGTTACTGTAGCTTTTGCGTTATCGCGTTCGATCAATTTGCGTTTGCTTAATTCGCATAGGTTTTATTCCGTTTGCTTAATTCGGATTTCAGAAACTTCCTTCGTATAATTGCTATTGCGCTTGTTGATAGTTGTTGTAGTCGAATAGGATCAGACCCGTTTGGAAATTTATATGAATCAATGATGAGGCGGAAGTCGATACAGTAGGTTGATTCGTTTTAGCTTAATTATTAATCACTTTTTCAAATCAGCTTATTTTCAGAATCACTTTTGATAACCATTTTTCGACCAAACCAACCCCCCCTAAATCGATTTAGCTTTTAGTTAATAAAAATAAGAATCCTTTGAGAACGATATTTCGAGTCAACTGTCGCTGTACTGCTTTTATGCTAAACAACTCGTTTTTGACCCGCGTGCGACAGCGGATCAAGCAGCCTCCAGTTAACATATCATAACTATCTGCTCGTAGCTGCGATTCAGGTAATTATCGATGTTTTGGATTCTACACAAAATTTCCTTCAATTTGACATATTGTTTCGTGTCAGGGAGGTTCTTAATGAGGGAGATAAACAAGTTTGAAGATGGATGATTCATGCTGAATTTGTGTGGAAGGGTGGTTACGGATTTGACAATGTTTAGAGAGGAATCTTTGCCAAGTTGGAAGCTCTATAGCAGAATTAGCAACCTTTAAATAATTAACCAAGGTGAGTCCTTAGTTAAAGACCTTGGGGAATTTGCATGCAAGGGTTTATGTTGGGATTTGGGGTTTGAGTGATAATCCTTGATGATAAACATGTTTATATGCAAATTGTTGATTTTATGTAATACATAATGGTTGGATATATTGTGAATCGTTACATGCAGGTGATTTACATGTAGGTGATTTACATGCAGGTGATTTACAGGCAAGTGATTTGGAGGGGTAAGAGCACCCCATTGCAGAACTGGTGTGTTCTCCATTTGTCATACCCCAATTTTGACCTCTGAGATCCCACTATTTTCTAAGTGTTATGATCATTTACATTATCATTTATCATCATGCATATTTTATTTACTAACAAAAAAATATAAAAGAAAAAAGTTTGTTGCTTGTGTGTTAAAAACAGAATAATGATTAAGAGAAAGCTGAAGAAATTAGGGTTTTAGGGCCCACAAGAGGTTCAACATTCTCTTAAGATTCAAAGGTTCCTTCAATCAATATTCATGTCCAAGGATGGCCAGTTTAAGGCAGACAACTCTCAAGATCGCTCGAAGCACCAAATTAGGGTTTTGACCTAATTTCACTAGAGGATTGATTTTTAATTAGGAGATGATTCCAAGACTCAAAATATGATTCAAAGGCCTTCAAATCAACATTATAGTCCATTCATGTCATTTAACGAAGGAGAAAACCTTGATTCATTGGAAGATCGCAAAATTGCAGTTCATTTGAAAAAAGTCAACTGCAGTCAAAAATCAAGATTTTTGGTCAAAATCAATTATTTAAAGTAATATTCATCATTTGATCAAAGATTGATCATAATTCATCAAGAAAAGTTCAGAAATCAACAAAACTCAAAATTGCAAAATTAGGGTTTTTAACCTAAAAGTCAACTGAACTTTGACCAGCCATAACTCTCTCCTGATTCATCAAATAAATTCCAACCAAAGCTCATTTTAAAGTAAATTCAATTATCTACCAAATTCAATTGGTCCCATGATCATTAGATTCACCATTTGGGAGATATGATCCAAAATATTACAGGTCATTTTGAAAGTCAACAAAAAATACAAGAACGCCTTCATAAAATACAAGAACGCCTTCATAGAATCAAAATTGAGATTTCCAAAAAATACAAGAACGCCTTCATAGAATCAAAATTGAGGGAGATATGCCTTGATGAAGGTGACCCTTTTTTGGAAAAATGCATGAAACAAGTAATGACCAAAACTTGATTCTTTTTAAAAAAGGCCAATTCTTTTGTGATTCAATCTTGATTCTCATATGGCTAAGGGCATCCAAGACATGTCCATGGTTCATGACATTTTATTTCATTTTTATTAAATTTTATTCATTTAAAATTTAATTAAAGTGAGATAATTCAAAGATATTATCCAAGATGCTCATGTGATGCAAGCAATGAGCAATTCAAAGATGCTTAAAGATCAGATTTGCAAAGGGGGGTGGATGTACTTGAGTGTTTTAACCATGGTTAAGCTTTGCACTTATTGAAAAAATATTCCATTTTATCTTCTTTTCCAAAATCACTCATGACAAACTCAACTTGAAAGGCTTCCATATCAAATCCTTTGCCTATAAATAGAGCTTCATTTTCTTCATTCAAGAGGGGAAAAAAAAGAAAAAAAAAGTCATAGCTTAAGTATATCCTCCATAGCCAAAAAAAATCAAGAAACTTGTAAAAATGAAGGCTCATCCAAATAGCCACTTTCCATCAAATCCAATCACTCTATTCCACTCTTGGGATATCATAGAGTAAGAATCATGTAGCTTGTAACATGTAGTAGTGTTTGGAGTTCATGAATTAAAAACTCCATATTTATGCATATTTTCAATTTCTCATATTTTTATTATGTTTATGTTTTAATGAAATCTATTGATGCTAACATGTTCTTAAAGTTATTTAAAAAAGGTTTGAACGTTAACATGAAGCTTTAATGTCCAGAACAAAGAACACCATGTTAGAACATAACCATGGCCAAACTTCAAATCCATAGCTACGTTGCTCTAATGACAAAACTAACGCCACCATTGAACTCAGAGCGCGATTTTATGTATATCTGGGTGGTCCCCCTTTTTTGCTCCTTTCATTTTTGTAGGTTTTTGAAGGATCCAGAAATCCGAAGTAAAATCTGCAGCACAATCTGCAGGAAAAAGGTTGAAGTTGATGAATAGTAGCGGTCCCCACGCTGACTGGGACAAAGACCTTGAATCCAGTGCATTATGGCCCACGCTCATGCCATGTGTTGGCTCTTCTCAGCCCTCATATCTCATTAATTGTTGATCCCACGCTCCTTGCCTTGCTGGTCCACCATACACCTCACAAATTAACCACACATGATCATTGTTTTTAATATTTTTAATTTCTTTTTATTTTCTTTGCAAAATTAATTAAAAATACTTAAAAAATCCAAAAAAATATTTTAATTTCAGTTTTAAGTTGATAAAATATTATTTTAATTTTTGACATAAAAATATTTTATTTTTCTTCATAATTAATTTATTTTGCTTAATTAATTAGTTATTATGTAAATATTACTTTTTAATTATTTTCAACCAATAAAAAAACTCCAAAAAGTTATTTTCCTTTTAGATTTAGGTTTATATTTTTATAATTTAATTTTTTACATAAAAAAAAAGAATATTTTTCTTGTTACGTTTAATTATTTGTTTAATTAACTTTTAATTAATTTAAAATCAATTCCAAAAATCACAAAAAATATATATTAGTTTATTAGGTTTAATGGACTAATCATTTTAGACTTATTATCATGACTTATTAATTAGGCTTGATTTTATTTCTATCATTTGGACTTTTAATTAGATTAATTAGACTTTTAATTTAATTAAAAACATACAAAAAACAAAACTAGGTTTAATTTGTTTTAGATTTAGGATTTTGTTATCTTACTTTCTCTTAATCTAATTATACCTTCAAAAAACATGTTTATTTACCTATTGCAATTTAAATTCTTAGATAAATGTATAGGTTGCAAATCAATGTAATAGCGTAGATTCAATTTTCTCGCATTTACTTTTCGCACCAATAATCATGTAAATCTCCCAAAGCAATGTAATAGCGTAGGATTTAATTTCTTGTACATATTTAATTGTTAGTAATTAGGTGATAAGATAATAATTGAATCTCTAGTTTACTAACTCAAGATATAAATATCTGAATAAAACACACTTCGCACACTTGCACCTATAGGGTTTCCCCTCTTGTTACTTTTATTAATCATATCATCATTTAAGAAAAGTATTAAACACATAGGAAAGATCTTATAAATTGAGAGTAGGTAACTCCTAATTGCTTGCTCAAACACCTTTCATTTTCAAACAACGTGTTTTCAAAACTCCTCATCTATTTTCAAAAACTTTCTTCTGGTATTTGTAGGACATTATTTCCGATGAAACTCTTCAGAGACTTATGTGACCTAGTGTCCATCTTCACTTCTTCTATTTTCAAATCAAATTTCAAAACTGTTTTCCATCAAACAATCATTTCAAGCATTCAAACAAAAGTGAGCTAAGCAATTAAGAGCCCATGGATAACCATGGATATAAAGGGTGCTTAAAACCTTCCCTTTGTATAACCAACCCCCCGAACCCAAAATCTATCAAAAGGTCTTTCTTGTTCTTTTATGCCTTACCTAATATAATTGGATAAAATAAAAGTCAGTGGCGAATCTTGCAAAATTAAAAAAAAATCCGCAACCTAACATTTTTGCTCTGCGAAAATAAAAAAAAATAAAAAGAGAAGGAGTCAGTTCGAAAAACCGAGTTACAGAACTGGCGACTCTGCTGCGGACTTGAAAACTCTTTTGTAAAAGAGGGGTTACCTTAGAGTTTTAGATCATTTTAATATTTGCTTATACTTGTTTATTTTGTTTTTTTTTGCTATTTTGGATATATGTGTGGTTCCGTCACTTGAGATGCATTATGGACAAATCCTAACCCGGATTAAGTACACATAAGAATTAGGTGTGGGTAAAGTCATGTATGGCATACAAGGAGTTCAGTCCTTAACAAGTTGTCATGAGAATCCTTCCTCTCAGTGGAGGTTCCTTGCTGGTAGTATATGTTTAGCAAGTTCAGTTGCGAAAACATTATTGCTTTCATTAAGCTGTAGAAGCTGAGTTGACCTTTGAACCCATTATCCCATCTTGGCCTTCTTAGGTTGTGATGCAGAAACTATTCGGGTGTAGACTTGGATTAGTTGTCATGCGGAGAATCACACGCAGACGAGTTTTACTTGAGAATATTGTTGGCTCACAAGTTCAGTTGTGCAAGCCGGTAATATCCGAAAGAAGAATGTGGACTCTGACGTATCAGTAGAACATGTCGTGCAGGTGATTAACCCCGAGTACTATCCCATGTTTGGTTCTTTGACCTCATGCTCGTGACGTTGAACTTTTGAACCTATCTTATGTGCACCATGTTTGTGTTACCATGTCTGTATATGTGACATTCATACATCCACACATACATACATTCATGCATTCATACATTCATGCATTTATACATTCATAAAAATATTTTCCTTTGATTTCCAATGAACTCAGAGGTCTTTTTTTGTAAACATCCTATGTTTCATCAAACTCAATGGATCTTGGGTGTTGATGGGGGTGAAAACTCTAATCCACCAAAATGGATGATTGATTTTGATGATAACTTGATCAATGCTTTAATTCAATGCTTGAATGTTTGCAAATTAATATCTTAAGTTCTTTGAAACTCAAAAAATATAAACAACAGCCCGGTGGGACCTCGCTGAGCGAGCCTTGTGTTGCAGAATTTTATTATTATATCCCTTGAGTGCAGAATTGTCCCATAATGGAAACCGAATGCCTCCTCGACTATTATGGCTTGCCTAAGCATAGTAGGAAGGTGTAATGCTAGGTGTGTATCATAAATTGTAACTACGTACCTATATGGACTTAATATGCATGTGCTATGTGAAGTGTTGTGTTGGAATATATATATATATATATATATATATATATATATATATATATATATATATATATATATATATATATATATATGTCTATCTTGAGTATGCCTTGCTAATGCACTTGTGAGATAGAATATGTATATGATATTGTGTATGCCTTGTACCGATGGAATGGTTATGTTATGATCAATGCATGATTTCCGTTGTTCCGGTTGAACATTCAGATGTGATTGTCTATGTGAAGGCTTGTACAATGTTGTGTGATCTCGGTAATGTATATATGCTTGAATTAGAGTAAGCCTGGCTAATAGATGGTAAATCACTTAAGACCATGACTAATATTATGTGATCTTTAGTGCATGCCATGTTGTGTGATCTTGAATACCTTATTGTGTGATCTAGGTATTGTCTTATGCACCTGGGCTACTAAAGGCGATGTGCAAGTGCGGGTCTATACGGTGTTTCCCACTTGGGTCTCATCGATATGCTTGGTATGGCGGAGGAGTAATGCCACATTGGCGATATTACTTCGGCTCACTCACCTCTAGCAATGTCATGTAGACATTACTAGGCTTTCGCCTAGTGGGCTCAGTTAGTCCTAATGGTTTCCTTGTACATTAAGGCGATCACATTGGCGTTTAGTGATTAACTGGGACGTGATGTCATGTAGGCAAGTCATCATTGTAACTCATCACAGATAAACCACGTAGAACTTACCTGGTTCACTAGCGATGTGCATGTACAAGTCTCTTTACAACTCTACATGGGAGTAACTCACCGAGAGTGTGGATGCGTAATCTATATAGGAGGCAAGTAAACTTACTCCTGAATTCCTCGTACATGGGTGCGGGTCTGCATATTATTTGTGCTTGGCTTGTGCTTGTTGTTATTATTTCCTCATTGAATAGTTATGGGACTTCCAATGGTGGTGTTACCTTGTTGTGTACTTGTATCTGACCGTGAGGTAAACTCGGATTCTTGGTGAATCTATTTGATTACATGTTCTATGTAGAACCGAGTGAGCCCGTAAGATAGGAGGACTCTCTAAGATTTAGTAATCTCATCCCAATCATGTTATCTTTTTCAGGTGCAGTTTAGTAGCTTTTGATTGGTAGCAGGTTTGGCTTGAAGACTTAGAAGTGGTGATGGCTCGAAGACCTCGTCGGATTTTATGTTCTGTTGTGCAGATCCTTTGGAGACACATGTTTATCGTTCTTAGTAGAATTTCATGTTGTATTTTCTTATGGATCTTATTGTATCTTTGACTTTTATATGTACTCAAATATCAATTTTAACGTTTCATGTATAATATACTAGTCACTTTTGTATGTACTCAAATATCAATTTTAACGTTTCATGCATAATATACTAGTCACTTTTGTATGGGGTGTTACATTGATGACATACTGGCGGATTACGAGAGTCATGTAGTACCAGATGAGTATCAGAGTATGTCAGCCACATGTCTGTGGCATTATGTTGACAATTACATGATGAATTACTCTTGAGGAGATCCTAGAAAATGAGTAGGTCAAAGATGACTATGTCATTGATGTGTTGTTGATCTGTCAGAATATCATGTGATTTATATATGAGGGCATAAAGTCTTGGATGTTTGAGAGAGGTGGAAATGATGTGGTTGCCCTAGCCTGTTCCATTCTTATTGAGACACAAAATGCCTTGGGTTGCTGGCGATAAAGGAGGAGCAAGGATGTTAGGATCAGGCATACATAAGGAGGAGCAAGGATGTTAGGATCAGGCATACGTAGTAGGTTGTTTTATTTTTCTTCGTATTTTCGGAAGTTTACTAATATTTTCTATATTTTGAAAACTATGTTTATAATATTTTGAGATGTTTTTAATTAATACATTAGCGTACTTGAGATGTTAATGTTTGAATCAAATTATGCATTATGACACTCTTAGTCAAATTAAAATGATTTTGGGGAACTTTTGGCAATGTTTCTTTTCACAATGCAGGCATGAATGTTTTTAGAGATCCATATCTGAAATAAGAAATTTCAAAGATGCATCTCCAAATTCACCTCAGAAATATTCGAAGATGTATCTTTGAATTGAATTTTTAAAAAAAAATGATTCATGATGTCTTCAGAGATACATCTCTGAATATTTTTTAAGGAAATTTTGAGTTTTCAGAGGTGTGACTCAAACCATAAAGATGAAAAAGTAAATTTCCTAATTTGATTTGATAAGAATGTATGATTTTTTGAAATTTTTTATGACTTAGTTTACATTGAATCATGGATCAGTGAGGCGGCCCATTAAATGCAATTTATTTTGACACCTCTAATTTTACTAATATAAATCCAGTTACTAGTTACATGTTTATATTTTAAATGAAGTGATTTTAATTTAATATTTAGAGTGAAGATCTATTTTGGTCCCTCACAAAAACCACACAACCCAAATTAGTCCCTCACAAAAAAAAGGACTCGATTTAATCCCTTACAAAATTTAACCGGACCATATTAGTCCTTATGTTAATATTTTTACCAAATCAGTTTTTTTATACTTTTAAACCGTGACTGGATTGTCACGTTGACTTTTATTTTTTATTTTTCATTTTTTAAAATACCAAATTAATTTTTAATTATAATTTCATTTTTAAACAACTCTGAATTAATAATATCAAAAAAGCCAAAAAAAAAAATTATATGGAATTGAACCTATGACCTTTAATCAATATCTTAAGTCCTTACCACTAGTCCAATGTATATTCATGACAAATCATTCTTATAATTTTTAGAAATATTAAATAAGGTAGAATTTAAAACAAAACAAAAAAGTTAAAATTTGTACCAACTGGGTCTCAAATTCAAATTCGTTGAAGTTAAATAATAGTCACTTTACAACTATACAAGTAAAGTTAAATAATAATTCAGAACAAATATTTACTTATTTCAAATAACAAAAAAATAAATATTCACTAATTTTAAATAATACAAAAATTTAAAAATAAATCTAATAAAATATAAATCTTAAATAAAATTAATCAAATAAAAATAAATAAATTAATATTTAATTTAATTACTATTAAATTAATTGATTACTATTTAGTTTGTATTAACTAATTAATTTTAAAAATTAATTGATTATTTAATTTAAATTTATTAAATATTTTAATAATTAGTTGAATTACTATTAAACTAATTAATTATTATTTAATTTGAATTAATTTGAAATAAATAACTATTTATTTGTGTGTTATTTAATTTCAATTGCATATAATTTAATTTATTTCTAATTGATTAAATATATTGAGGTTTTACATTTAATAAATTTTATTTTTAAATTGGTGTATTATTTGAAATTAGTAAATCAAAGAGGTTCAAAACCCCATTGATATAAATTTTATAATTTTTGTTTTAAATTCATAATTATTTAATATTATCAAAAATCTTGGAAATTATTTTTTATGAATGCATATTGGCCTAGTGGTAAAGACTTAAGATATTTTTTAATATTATTGAGTTCGATTCCTTATAAAAAAACAATTTGGTCTTTTTGATATTATTAAATCAAAATTGTTTAAAAATTAAATTATAATTAAAAATTAATTTAATATTTAAAAAATAAAAATAAAAAATAAAAGCCAACGTGGCAGTCCAGTCACGGTTTAAAAATATAAAAAAAAAAACTGATTTGATAAAAATATTAACAGAAGGACTAATATGATCCGGTTAAATTTTGTAAGGGATTAAATCGAGTCATTTTTTTTGTGAAGAACTAATTTGGGTTGTGTGATTTTTGTGAGGGAACAAAATGGGTCTTCACTCTAATATTTAACTTTGAATTATTAAGCTTTCTAGTCTCACTATTTGAGTTTATTCAAATTATAAGTTAAATTTTACTATTATTCATTAGCACATATTTACTGCAGGAGGAAGAATTTACAAGAATAGAATAAAATTATATAGTAATTTAATAGAATCTAAAAGAAACAAATATATAAATAAAATGGAAATTTTATTAATTATTAAAGGAAATACTAGTAGTCATATTGTGTTTGTCTGAGTTGTCTCCTCTAAAAACCTCTTAACTATCTCAAGGCTCGGCTTAACCACAATTTCTTGATACAAATGTTTATAGTCTTCTCTCTTTAAAATAGCTTCAAATACTTTTGTAGAATCAATTTTGTGCATGTTCCACCCAAGTTTATTAACCATCTTATCAAGCTTTAGGAGTTGATTTTTAACCAATTTGCATGTGTTTTCTTTAGTTTTTGCAATAGCTTCCATGAGTATCTTTTCTTTATGACCTTCATCAATATTTTCGTCATTTTCTATCTCAAAATAACTTTGAAGTTCAGGGACACCAATTGCTCTTCTAATTCCTCTTGTACAATTTTCTCCGGGTACAAAAAATTCTCGAATTTCATTAACAAGACCCGCCTCAACCATTTCATCAACTCTTTTATCTAAATAAGGAAACAAAATAGACAAATCCACATCCACCCAAATGAAACAACAATCATATTTTAAACGAAATGAATGAATTGGGTCATCGACTAATACTTGTATGTAAGAATTTGATCCACCTACAATAATTGGGAGATGCCCATTTTCTATAATGACATCTAAGGTTTCAAGCACTTGCTTGCAAAAATCATTCACAGTGAAATCATAATCAGGATTGTCGATGATACCTAACATATGGTGTGGAATCGAATATTTTTCAGATTCTGCTATCTTATTGGTTACAATGTCAAGACCCTTATAGACTTGAATTTTGTCTGAATTAATGATTTCAGAGAAGAATTGAAGACCTATGTTGATGGAAAGTTTAGTTTTTCCAGTCCCAGTTGCACCCATTATGAATAAAACCTTCTTCTTTTGTGTTAGTGTTGAGGAAGTGAACGCCATAATGGTGTTTCTGTAATAAAATTTAAAAAAAGAAAAATTAAGAATCCCAATATCAAAAATAATGTAAATTTGTAAAATAAAATTTTGAACTAGAATGGAGTATTAATATATAAAAAAAACTAGAATTAAAATTTATTATTCATAAATATCTTCATAGTAAGGATGTGTGTTATTATACCAAGAAGAGAATTGATAGAAACTAAACAGATAGAATGAAAACTCCTATATAGATAAAATTGTTGTTATGTTGTGTGATGGATGAAATGCAAAACCATGCTATATATAATACCCTCGATGAAACTAAGCAATATAGTATAACATAAAAATAAATAAAATAAATTATTATTAAAATAAATAATTTAGTTTTTTTTAATAAAGTGAATAATAAAATATAATGAATAATTTAAATTTGATATAAAAGTAAATATGATAGGATAAATAATAAAATTAGAATAATTAAATTAACATATATAAACATAGAAAAATTATAAAAAGTGCAATGATTACGATTTATATAGTACAAGAATTAGAAAATAATTTGAAAGTAGAGAATATTATAATAAGTTGATAGAAGCAATTGAGAAAAATTACATTGAAACGAAAGAAAATAAATAACTTTAAAATACCAAAATTAAACTGAAGATATTTTAATAAATATAATAAATTTTTGAATATCAAAACTTATAGTTTTCTCCCTTTCATCCAAATCCCCCCAATTCAGAGAGAAAAAAAAAGTGATTTAGATGAATTTTGCTCTTCTCCCTTCACCTCCTAAAATTTGAATCAAACATATTAAATTAGAAATCCTCCCTCCCATTTATCTATTCCGAACCAAAGACACCTTAAAAATTATTAAAAATTATTTTTAACAAATGAGTGGGATAACACTCTAAATGGCAAATATAAATAAATGTGGTAATAATTTAATATATTTTAAAACAATTATTATTACAAAAATAAATAATTTTTAAAAGATACATTGCACATAATTTTAAATGATATTTTCCACTATGACTAATAGTTTCACAAACAGTATTTAATTTGAAACTTAAGTGTGTGTTTGTTCAAATGAGGGGAACGATAGGGGAGAATTTTAATGGAGGAAAGGGAAGAGGAGGGGAAATGAGAATTTTTTTTAATCAAATAAGTGTTTGGTTTAAAATAGGGGAGGAGAAGGAAAGAGAGATTTTAATTAAAAATATGTTTTATTCAGGAGAAGGAAAGGAAATGTGTTTTATTAATATTTTATATTTTTATCCTTATGATCTTATTTAGGTGATAAAATATTCAAATATAAAAAATTCATACATTTTTTTTGGTAGATAAATTCATACATGTTCTTTTGGTAAGAAAAATGTAAATATTGAGTAACTAAAAAAGTTATCATTTATCACAAAACCTTAAAAAAATGTAGTACTCTTATTCAGATTATAACTCTCTGACATAAATTAAACTATAGGATGATAACTTTTAAATTGTGATGAATCATCTAACCAAAGAAATACATAAAATAAATTATTATTAAAATAAATAATATAATTTTTTTAATAAAATAAATAAAAAGATAAAATGAACTATTTAAAATTTTTTATTAAAGAAAATATGATAGGATAAATAATAAAATTAGTAGAAACACATGAACATAAATAAACATAAACAATTATAAAAAGTAAAATAATTATGATTTTTATTTAGTACAAAATTAAAAAAAAAATTAAATTCATAAATTTTTAAATATCAAAATTTATATTTTCTCCTCTCCCCTCTAAACCCCCCAATCCGGAGAGACACAAAAAATATAGTTTAGATAAATTTTGCTCTCCTCCCTTCTCCTCCTAACATATGAAATTAAAAATTCTCTTTCCACTACCCTCCATCTATCCCGTACCAAACACAACATGAAAAATTTAATAAATATTTCTCATTTGAAATCACATATTAGAGTTCTTATCCCCAATGGATAATCTAAAAATTATTAAATATTATTTTTAACAAAATGACTGGTAGACACTCTAAATGTTAAATATAAATAAATATGGTAATAATTTAATATATTTTTAAAAACTTATTAATCCAGATTTTGAAAATTTTCAAACATACTCAATATTGCATAGTATATAGTATAAGGGGCATTAATTATTATTTTTTGAAAAGTGATGTTTTTATTTTCTCTCAACCACTAAATTATTAGAATACCATAAGGCATAAAGTGATTTTTATTTTCTCTCTCTTGCTATTAATATTGTATTTATTGTATAAATAAATGAAAATTAAGGAAATAAAAAAAACCGTCGGCTAATTAAAACCCATTGTAGTTAAGCTCTTTTATTTTCTTTGTTTTTATTACACTTCTTTTTCTCCTTCAGTATTGAATAACTTTGTCAAAAATATGGCAAGTGGACAAGACTCATCCATTTGTATTGCTATGTCGATGCACGACAATACGTTATTATACTTTCTTTTAATGATACTCACTCACTCATTTATTTTTTTTGTATTCTCTTAGTTTTTTTAATGTAAATGTACATTTGTTATTCTTTATATGTATTCCCTCCGTCTCATATTATAAGTAAAAATTATCTTATTTGATTTATTGAATAATTGATGTATCTAGACTATATATAGTCTATATACAATATTATAAGTAAAAATTACTTTTTTAGATTCAATGAATAATTGATGTATCTAGACTATATATAATCTAGATACATTAATTATTTAATGAATCTGAAAATGTAATTTTTGGTTATAATATGGAATGGAGGGAGTATGTCACCACTAATCCTTTTTTAAAATTTCAATAATAATATTTTGTAGTAGCTAGACAAAGATTGATGATATCATTTTATTTTATTTTACCAATCTAGTAATAATATGAAATTAATTTATGTAGGTTGAGGGCCACATATTGGATTGATTTGAACGATCTTCCAAACAATGAAATATGTGATAACTCACTATATGAAGTAATTAATTTGAGTAATGTTGATAAGGAAGTAGTTACTAATGAAAGTTGTTTTGAAGGCAATGTTTTCTAAGTGAGGAAAGAAGTTTTTTAATTTTATGAGAATTATGTGAAAATGAGTGGACTGTCAATTCGGAAAGGTCAGTTTATTAAAAAAAATTGGATGATACATAGGAGACATTTTTTTTGTCACCGTGAAGGAATTTCGAAAAAGAAAATTCATGATCCATCTAAAGAATAACGAAATAGAAAATCTTCAAGACGTGGATACAAAATGGACATGACAATCAAATTGAAGAAATCCTTTGATATGTTTATAAAAGAATGGAAGGTTATTGAAATTATATCCAACCATAATCATGATTTACTACCTCCAGATCAATGGCACTTCCTTACATTTTACCGCGGATGAGAAGTGAATTTTGTTATTAAAACAAGCTGATCTTTCCGTCAAGCAAATATAATGTGTGTTATGGGGATTGAGAAAAATGTAAAGCATGGAGATCTTATATTTCTTCAGAAATATATTCATAATTTCTTCAATAAGATTCACCAAGATAAGTTGGAGGTGATGTTAATGATCTTTTACAAATTTGTAAGTGTGCCAAGGATGAAAACTCTTGCTTTCGATTTGCATTCACTTTTGATAAAGAAGAAAGACTAGAGAATATATTTTGGTCTCCAGCTAATTGCTTTGAATTGTACCAAAAGTATGGAGATGCTGTTGCATTTGATACTACTATTACAAGGTGAATTCTTACAATATTCCTTTTGGTATTTTTGTTGGTGTCGATAATCATGGAAGGACAATATTGTTTGGTTGTGCACTCATTCGAAATGAAACGGTGTCTAGATTTTAATGGTTAATGAAAGTTAGTTCTTATAGACCTATTTTCTTATTAACTTTGGTTGATAATTACCTTTATCTCTTTTTTAATAATATCCTTGTATATTTGATTTGTTTCCAGACTTGTATTACTCCCATGAAGAAGCATTCAAAGACAATCATCACTCATCAAGATCCATGGATGACTCAAGAAATTTATTTTAAAATATCATTCAAAAAACATGCCTTTTGTAAAAATCACAATACTACTAAATTTAGTGGCTGGTTTACATTAATTCCTCGAAATCGATTTTCATCATAGTGTGCATATTTTGATAAGCTTTACAAGCTTGACAATATTGATGATTCTGAAGAAGAATGGTTTATAATTGTTTCCAAGTACAATCTTGAAGAAATCAAGCACATAAAAGTCTTGTATGAAGTTAAGCATATTGGGTACCAGCTTATCTTCATGGACATTTTTTTGGGGGTATGACAACAGCGGGAAGATTAGAGAGTATAAATGGGTTTGTGAAACGCTTTACTTCATCTCGTTCATGTTTATTTCAACTTTTCCAACAAGTAAGTATTTATATTTTAATTTAGCTTAGTCATCTTGTTAATGTTTTCACATGTAGATTTTTGATTATTTTCATAATAATAGTATTTAATAGCTAGTGGCACTAAAATTATAAAAATATTTAATATTTTAGGTTAATCTTATCATTGAGGATATTGGGCAACAACAATTACATACACCATCTTGGATACACATAGGGGATCTTCACATCGATCTTTATTCCATTTTGAGGAGCAAGTTCATAATATTTTCACAAAATTTGCTTTCAAGAAGTTTCAAAAGGAGTTTGAGAGAGAAAATCAATACAAGATTTGTGAATAAAATCGTGTAAAATTTTATGTGAAATATTACAATGAGCATCATTCAAAAAAGCATAAAGTCTTATGGGATGGTGATTTGGTTGGTTGTAGTTGTAAGCATTTTGAGTTTTGGGGTATTCTTTGTTCGTCATGTATTGACAATATTCCTTCACAAAGATTACTTTCAGATTTCAAATAAAGTACTTGCCATTACGTTGGTGTCAGGATTAATTTCAAAGACTTATCAAAGTAAATACGATGCTTAGTGAATAAGGACATAAAGGTAAGGATCCATATATTGAGAATATGGAGAACGTGGTAGACTTTATTAAAAACCCTCCACGTTCAATAACAAAAGGTCATCCCAAAACAAAATGATCAAAAGGGGGAATCGAATTGTCAACAAAAGCAAGAAGTTGTACCCTTTGCAAGAGAATTCGCCACAATGTTACAACTTGTTCAAACAAAGAAGGTTATATTCAGTCATCAAATACCAATAAGATGAAGAATGAATCTCAAGCACAACAAAATTTGAATCATGATTTATATTTAAAGTCTTAGTTAAAATTTAGGTTCAATACTGTTTATTACTTGCTTTACCTAACAATGAAAGCTGAAATTAGAAATTTTGATTGTTCTTGTATGCTAATGTTGCGTTTGATCGTGTGATGCTTGAAACTATTTTCATTTTTTTATTCATAAATATTTTTCATTTTAATTTTTTTGATGGACAAAATAACCTCTTGGCCATTTTCTTCACTTTACTGTGGTCTATTAGTTGTGTGGGAGAGAGAAAATAAAAAAATTACTTTTCAGGAAAAGAATAATTAATATGGTAGTTTATGTTGAAGAAAGTGGTGAAATAATTGCCCCTTATCCTATGCAATGTTGCATAGGTTAGAAAAAACCTAATAATAATTAGTGGTATATTAACATCATTGTTTTTGTTAGAACAGTAACCCGAATACAAATTAGTGTAGAGAGAAACACACAAAAGGTTTATTCACACAGTTCAACCAAATTACCTAAGTTCGCGACTATAGAGTAGTTATAGTTCCCTTTATCTATATCTTATGAATTGTATATAGATTATAGTATTACAAGACACACACATACACCACACACACACACACACACACACACACACACACACAAACACACACACACACACACACACACACACACACACACACACACACACACACACACATATATATATATACATATATATATATATATATATATATATATATATATATATATATATATATTACGAGGATTTAAATTATCTAAAACCCTAATCTCTAGTTTTCCTCAACAAACAATTATCTGTATCCATAATTATCTCAAAAATATGAGCTATTCATTCAACAACCTATAGTTATCTCAACAATATGAGTTATACTCTCAATAACCCACTGTTATCTCAGCAACCTTAATTATCTCAACAATAAGAGTCATGTTCATCAATCTCCACCTTGGAGAATATCAAACCCCTATGAAGATTTCATGTATAACGAGTCGTCCTGGAAACTGAGGAGGTACACCTTCTACTTAACATTGAGAATATGTAATAAGTCCAAATAGTGTTTGAACTTGTCACTGGTGATTGACTTGGTCAACATATCAGCTCCATTCCCTAGAGTGTGAACCTTCTAAAGTAATATCTATATGGATGTCAACAACTCCCCGATCTTGGTACTAGCATGATACACTTGATTGTTCGCCAAATAGATAGCATTCTAACTATCACTATGCAACTGAACTCCAAATTGCTAAACACCCGACACTTTCACTAACCGTGTAATACACAATGCTTCTTTGTCAGCTTGAGCTCATTCCATGTATTCCGCCTCAGTTATAGACATAGCTAATATAGATTAAATTGATGATTTCCAGTGTAACACCCAAATTTTAGTAATTAATTGTATATTTTATTAATTAATTAATTGTTTGATTTTTGTGAGTAATTGGTTGTATTTATATTATTTGATAGGTGTGTTATGTGATGGGTTAGTCGAATTAAGTATGTTATAATTAGTAATAATGTCGATTTATGATGAAATTATTTTAATTAGTGAAAATTGTAGAAAATAATGGCAATTGGGACTAGTAGTGAGACTGTGAAGAGTAATGTGAGGAGTGTGATGACTAAGCCCATTATTAATTACTAGAGTTAGTGTTATTTTGTAAGGATTTAATAAAAAGAGAAAATAGAGTTAGTAAGAGAAAAGAGGCAAACCTAGAGAAAAGGAAAAGGGAGAAAGAGGAGAAGAAAAACTTAGGAGGAAACTCAAGAGTTCATCAAGAAATCAAGGTAAGGGCGAGTTTTACATAGTTATTGGGATTGTATGATAATGTGTGATGGGTAGAAACATATTTAGGACGAAATCTATAAATTTCTATGGTTTTGTAATTGTTAGGTTTTGGTGATAATCCTTAATATGTGATGATTAATTGTGTTTGGATTGATGAAATTGGCGAAAATCACGTATTGAATAATTTATTGGATGATTGCATGATGTAGGTATGAAGTTAGGATCTCTAAATAGATGTTGTTGGCTGTTCTAAATGTTATATAATGATAGTATTTTGAATTTTGAGACCGAAACTTTTTACGGAATCGAAATTGGAGGTTTGAAAGGCCTCCAACAATGAAAAACGCAAAAGTGGGATAGAAGTTTCTCGAGCTATGGAAAGAATCTACCTTGATCAGCAACCAAGGAAAAGGAATCCCGCCAATCCACTAGAGAAAGGGAAAATTCCCCTGCAGATTCTAGTTCGTCGTGTCCGCGGTGACTGCTATTTGTGTTTTTCGGCCAAAACTATTTTGGTCATAACTTTTGATTCGTATGTCCAAAATGACGCCCCGTTCGAAGTGTTAGAAATCTATCGCGATAATATTTTCAATAAAAATAGTTTGGTTGGCAATAAATGATTTAATTACTCCGTGGTTGTGTAGAATGTCATGTATGTTTGTGGAAGTACACTGCTTGTGATATGCAATGTGATGGTTTGGCATGGTTGCACTATGAAAGTGAATTGTGTGTGGATAATTCATGAATATATGTATGTGTGTGAAATTGTGTGGTAATTAAATTGTGATGAATTATGGAATATATGCATGGATGTTAAGATTAAAGAATGGTCTTAATTGCATACGATTGTTGTAATTACACATGCATCATTTGGTCAAGAGGAGATGTTCGTTAGTTTCGTGGAAGCTAGTGACTTATCCCAAACCTAGAGTGGGGTTTGTAAGCTCATAGAATGAGTTTTTGTTGTGTTATTGGTCTAGGGAACGGACCCGGTTTAAACTTAAAAATCGAATAAAGTAACATGTGATTAGTACCACATGCATAAGTATTACATTGTCTTGCATTGAGTCACATTGTGGTTATGTGAAATCGTAGAATTGTGTGAATTGTATGGAAAGAATGGATTTTGTGAGAATGTGAATTGTGATTATATTCTTGAAAATAGTATTATGATGGAGCGATGCTATGTAAGCAAATTATCGAAAGTGTAATGAATTCATATTGTATATGCATGTTATTCATTATATATTATTATAAAATTTTTATAATGATGTGAATTCTCACCCTTATGTTGAAAGGATGTTTTATAACAACATCGCTCAGGTACTGAAGATTAGAGTTGGTACTAGTGTGCTTGGAGTTGGAGAAACCACTTTCTTTATTTTTCGCACTTAGGATTTTGAGTCGTGCTCTGGTCATGTAACATTGGGGAACGTTATGATTCATGTTTTGAAAGATACTTTGTATATTCTTTTTCTATTTTGTTAATCCTAAAGAGACTATGTAATTTTTTGCTTTTATTTCTAAGATTTTAATAAAGTGAAGTTATTATGAGACAATAATGTATTTTGTCGAAATAAATGTGATTCCATTGCGAAAGTGCATATGTTGAGGTTGTGGAAAACATTATTATTATATAATTGTTAATGAGCATGACAAGTGTTTGTGGTTTTTGAATTATGTGTGACACCCTTAAATGGATATGCATTATATATTACTACGATTAATTTTATATTTTCTGCGGAATTTAGAAGGGTGTTACATCCAGCATATAGGTTCCCTCACAATTTTAAAGACATACTATGTTGTAGACCTTATATCATCCAGATCACCTGCATTGTCACACTCCACATATCCCATAACTGATGGAATACCCTGCTCCTTGCTGAACATGATACCACGATATGTTGTACCTTTCAAGTACCTTAGGATCCACTTGATTGCTTCTGAATGCTGCTTCCCTAGCTTGAACATGAACTTGAACACTTAACTAACAGATTGTGCCAAACCCGGCCTAGTGCAAATCATAACATATATCAAACAACCAACTGCATTAGCAAGCAGGGCCAATACAATTGTGATAAAAGTATTTCTAACGAGTGATCTGAAAATCTCATCATAACCAATCCCCTTCTGCTGTGAATTCCGCTTTGCAACTAGGCGAGCCTTAAACCTTTTCCCTTCTTTTTCTGTTACTGCTAGTTTTTTCTTGTACACCCACTTGCAACCAATAGATATGTTTTCATGTGGCAGATGAACAATATCTCATGTCTCATTCTTTATCAAGGACTTCATATTCTCCACCATAACACACATACACTTATCTTTCTCCTAGGTTTGATACTTCTTGAGCGGATACTTGTGTAAATTTTGTCCAACAATAATAATATCTTTGTCATTATTGTTGAGGCATTTCTTTGTACACTTCTATAGGTGAATTTCACCTTTAAAATCCCTAAAATGCTCTTCGGAGAAGCATCTCCGAACGCACTCTTTTTTGAGATTTTTTTGGATGAATTCGCAGATGTATCTCCGAAGATATTGGAGATATATCTGGGAAAATACATTTGTTTCGATTGTCATTAATTTCTCAACAAAATTAAATAAATAAAAACAAAGTTTTTCTTAAAATAGATATATATTTTTATTCCTATAAATATAAATATTGCTTTTTTCTGTAATCTTTATTATTACTATAATTAATATTATTTTTTATAATAATTATTTTAATATTATTTTTAACTGAGATATTATTATAGTTAATATTATTCTCACTTTATTTTAATATTATTATTTAATATAATAATAATTATTTTTTATAATAGAAATTTTTTATTAGTCCTATAAATATATATTATTAATATTTACTATGATAATTATTATTTTCTATAATAATTATTTTATTTATTAATATATATTTTATTATTATTATTTATAATAATAAGTTTCTTAACTAAAAATATATATGCATATTTTAATATTATTAAATATTTTTATTAATATAATATTTTTAATATTATATAAGATTTTATTAAATATTTTCTTGACTAAAATTATTATTTTTTAAGTAAATAATAATTATGTTTTAATGATTATATAAGTTACGCACTTTCTGAAAGGATTTCAATCTAATCAATTGGAGTAAGTTTTATAAATTTAAAATTAATGATAAATATTAATAAATTATTAATTGTATGGAATGAAAATAATTAATATTCATATTTTTAATGATCCGGGTATGTAAGTCAGAAAACCCTCTAAACTTAAATTATTGGGTTTATTTAAAGATGCACATCCGAATATCTATGATCTTAAAAAATTATTTCGGATGCATCTTCGAAAACACCTAAAAATATTTGTGATGTGGTGCGTTCAGATATGTATCTCCGAATTTTGAGGATATTTTAGGATTTTCGTCAGAGGTTTCTAAGAAGACATGAAGGTCAAAAAAATTTTCAATATAAGTTGTTAAAATATAAACTCAAACCCTTTCAATTCCACGCCAGGACGGGTCTTCTAGGCTCTACGAAACATGGCCACACACATATTGGAGGGTCCTCAAATTTTGAAAGGTCCAATTTTTTTTACATTAATATTAAAAAACATATAAAAATCCAATATATTAAAAAAATTATTTTGATAAAAATCTAACACATTAAAATGAGATTGATCAAAATAAAAATAATTATAATTAATTATTTGCCAGGCTGGGTCTTCTAGGCTCTACAAAACATGGTCACACAAATATTGGAGGGTCCTCAAATTTTGAAATGTTCAATTTTTTTACATTAATATTAAAAAACATATAAAAATGTTATAAAAATCCAATATTTTAACAAAATATTTTGATAAAAATCTAACACATTGATCAAAAAAAAATAATTATAATTAATTATTTGTCAGGCCGGGTCTTCGCTCTACAAAACATGGCCACACAAATATTGGAGGGTCCTCAAATTTTGAAATGTTCAATTTTTTTACATTAATATTAAAAAACATATAAAAATGTTATAAAAATCCAATATATTAAAAAAATATTTTGATAAAAATCTAACACATTAAAATGAGATTGATCAAAATAAAAATAATTATAATTAATTATTTTATTAATACACAATTATATATTTGCTGTGTTAATTTTAATTATTATAATATTAATAATAGGCTTATTTTCCATCACCATCAGGTCTTCTACTGTATTGCTTATTTTCCACTTGAGAGAGGAATGTTATTAAGCTTCATTTGAACATTATTATAATATTAGTTGGTTGGTTGTCTAACATGCGTTTTTAATAGTATATCAATAAGTTGGTTATCTGAAATGCTTTCAACTTTAATAGTTGGTTTTCTTAATAGTATATCAATATCAATCAGTTGGTTCTAAGAATATAGTTTTCTACCCTCTAATAAACTTCTCACAAATCAAGAATAAAATTCAAATAAATGAATGGAGATTTCACCCACTATTAAAAACTAGTAACAAACCGTGCATACGTACGGGTTCTGGTTTAATACGCGTATTTGTTTATATAATATACTTATTTTAAATTAAAAATCAAATTTAAATCAAATTTTTTAGATCATAAATACAATTTTTCGTATATAAAAATATTTAGATTAATAATAAATTTTTCCCCGTATACAAATATTATTTATTTTTAGGTATCATTTAGAAAAATATTTTGATCAATAGTAAATTTTCGTATATAAAAATATTTAAATTAATGATAGATTTTTTTTCGCATATACCATTTTTTAATCAAATTTTTTTGGATCACAAATACTATTTTTCATATATAAAAATATTTAGATCAATAATAGATTTTTTCCATATACAAATATTATTTATGTTTAGGTATCGTTTACAAAAAATATCTGAATCAATTGTAAATTTTCGTATATAAAAATATTTAGATCAATAATAGTTTTTTTTCCATATACCTTTTTGGAATAAATTTTTTTTGGATCATAAATACCATTTTTCATATATAAAAGTATTTAGACCATTAATAGATTTTCCCCATATACAAATATGATTTATATTTAGGTATTGTTTACATAAAAATATTTAGATCAATAATAGTTTTTTTTCCCGTATACCTTTTTTTAATAAAATTTTTTTGGATCATAAATATCATTTTTCGTATATAAAAATATTTAGATCAATAATAGATTTTTTTTCCGTATATAAATATTATTTTTGTTTAGGTATCATTTACAAAAATATCTGAATCAATAGAATTAGTATGTTACAATTGAATAAGTAATACACTTTTTTCCCGTAGATATGTATATTTCTCCAATTTACATTGATAACATATATTTGTGAAATGACATCAATAACAAATAATTTTTCTAATATTTAATTGTGCAAACATTATTTTAATTGTATAAACTTTATTAATGACATATATTAATATAACAATATGTTGAATTATATAAATTAAAGTTAGGGTCAAAACCTATTTTCACCCCTCCCATATGACAAGGTGAAAATAGGTATTAACCCTTAAAGTTAATGATATATAAGTGACACACATTTTTGTATTTTATCCAATAACACACATTTTCAAGTATATTTTTAAATTCATTTTAATTGAAATAATATTTTTAAAAACTAAAATTATTATTATTTCTTTAAAAATATTGTATCTTAAAATAAATGATTTCAAATTATACATCTTCGTTATTAATATTCAATTACTAAAATTAATTTTTAAAAAATAAATACTATTTTAGATGTAAATTAACAATCATTTAAAATAATCATAATAATCTTTTTATTAAAAATTAATTTATTATAATATTTTCATTAATAATTTATAAGAAATAATAATAAAGTAATAAAAAGTGAAAGGTGAAAAGTAAAAAAAGTGAAAAGTAAAAAAGTGAAAAGTGAGTTGGAAAGTGAAAAGTGAGTTGAAAAAAATCAACAAAAGATATTTTTTGTCCCCAAATTATTAATTTAGACTAAGATAACAAAAGGGTATTTATGTGATTTCCAGAAAAATAACTTTACTTATATTATAGATAACTGGTTTATCAAAAAATTATCTGTAGGTAAATCTGTGGATTTTCCTGCGAATTTATTTAATAAAATAATTTTTTACTAAATATGCTTCCACATCAAATTCAACTAGTATACTTGCAAATTTTCTGCAAAAATTAGAAGAAAATAATAAACTATATTACAAAATCTGTAGGTAACTTCGTAGGAAAATTTCCAGCAAATTTTTTGTAATATTTTTAATATATTTTTTAAACAATAATATATAAAATATTTTTATTTTAAAATAAAATATATTTTGGAAAAAGATTTAATAAAATTAAATGGTTTTTGCAAAAGCGTTTAATAGATTTAAATATCATCTAAAATGATAATAGTTTTTCTTTAAATTTTACCAATTTTTTTTAGTTTAAAATTTCAAATTTAATTTTTTTAAATATAATTTTAGTACATATTAGTCCCAAGAGTTTAATAAAAAAGCATTAAAAGTTTAAAGTTATGGATAAAATGAGCTCAAAAATATCGGATACAATGAATTAAGGTTAAGATTGAGCTAAAAAATAGTTATGGAACTTCGTTTGGCCTAATTAAATGTGGAGGGAGAAAACTATTGCTTATTATTTTTAACCATTAGATTGAGAAGAATCAATGGTCTAGATTTGGAGTAAGTTATAATAACTTACTCCTGGAGTAAATATAACCCTCATATATATATATATATATATATATATATATATATATATATATATATATATATATATATACATATATATATATATATATATATATATATATATATATATATATATATATATATATAAAATTTAGTGTATAAGAAATTGAAAATATTATTATTGAAAATCACTATACAATAAAACAAGATATAATATACAAAGCCAATAAAAAGTTGGCAATACTAGTATCTACAAAAATGATGATGTAAACAGAAGAAGAAGAAGAAGAAGAAGAAGAAGAATGTAAGTTACATAAGCTGCTACAATGATGAAGGTGACCTTACCTGAGGGTTGTTGACAATAAAATGAAACGGTGAATTAGTATGAAAGAGACAAGAGTTCTTGTGATTATGCATCCAACCCTTTATCTTATCTACCCACAACACTTTCACAAAACCTTGAAAACTCATCATAAGTTCTTTTGTCTAGCACAGTATTGTACCTACCTCTATATCAAACCACTAAAACCATCCACCTACACTTCTTAACGGATAACATCATATGAACAATAAGCTCTCAAATGTCCTTAAAACCTGTTTCAACCAAACATAAAAAAAAAAAACCATGTAGACACATTTCATGACCGAAACTAATAACAAAGATCAACATAAGATTGTTTGGCCCAATTTTTTATCTACTTTTCTTCTCTTTATAAGGAGATGAGGGTCAAACACATTTTTTATAAAGCTCTTATGAAAAAAATAGTTTTTTTAAGACAAAAAATTGAATAAAAGAAGCTTGTGAAAAACGCGTTGAAACCAACATTTTCGGAGTTTAAAACATGTTGTCGCGGTTCAAATCTCGGTAAAAGCACTTTTCTTTAAAAAAAATGGCACTAATGTAGCAGACGTAAGTTTTTCAATTTTTTCTATTCTTCTTCTTCTTTTCTTCTTCTTCTTCTTCGAGAATGAGCTTTGGTTGGGGAATTTCTGATAAACCATGTGGGAGATATGATTAGTCAAAGTTGGGTGACTTTCTCCTAGAACCCTAATTTAGAAGCTTGAACTTTTGTTGATTTCTGAGATTTCCTTGATGAATCATGATCAATTCTTGATCAAATGATGAATGTGACTTCAAAATATTGATGTTGACCAAAAATCAGGAGTTTTGACTGTGGTTTGACCATAGTTGACTTTTAGATCAAACTAGTCGATTATTGACCATTTGAGCAGTTTTGTGAATCAAAGCTTGAAATATAGTGGGAAAATTTTGGGGTATGACAGTAGTCATTGACAATTTCCTCAACCTCCTCAGCATCTTCCCTTCTTCTTTGACTTCATAAGGGGTATGCAATTCAGCATCAACATATGTCATACCCCAAAATTTACCCGATATAATTTACGTATAATGCATCAGGGTTATTAAAAATAAGGGCCATGAGGTTTAACACTTCTATTGTTAAACCTAATCTCTTATAAAGGCGTATTTTAAAATGAGGGTGTTATTGGGCCTTGATACTTTAATTAGTAAACCCATTTCTATAAAAAAAACATCATCATCATTTTTCATTTTTTAGATGTGAGGGGTGTATTTGTTATAGAAGATCCTTGGGGTCCAATTAAAACTTATGTTTTTTATCTATTCTTTTTGCTTGCCCCTCTCTATTTATATATATATATATATATATATATATATATATATATATATATATATATATATATATATATATATATATATATATATATATATATATATATATTAATTACACTTCATTTCATCACATGATCATCGTTTCACATAGCATGTATCAACATATCTCATCACATATATGTACAATACATCTTTAATAAACGATTAACTCATAATTTAAAATCATTAAATTACACTTCATTTCATCATCTACGTAGATAGATCATTTTATAAGGCACGTCACCCTCGAAACGGCACTAAAACAGGTTTACGGTTTGAAAGTTTTATCTCTTTAAACTTTCCAAAATGGCCTGTCACTAACAGTACGCGGCGCCAACATTGGTTCGCGGCGCGAACTGAGCGAGTCAAAATTCCTTTACCTTCTGCCAAGCACTTCGCGGTGCAAACATGTGTTCGCGGTGCGACCTGAGCGAACCAAAACTTCCTGGCTTTTTGCCAAGCAGTTCGCGGCGCCAACCCTGGGACGCGGCGCGAACTGGCGATTTTCAGAAACCCCCAATCGCAGAAAAACAACAATCTACACATTCCAAACTCACTCAATTCATGCCTGTACGAACTTAAGGAAATGGAATGCACATACAACAGAAATACACATCATAATACACCAATTACACGTCAATTGAGACCATAACAACACAAACATCATGGATTCAAACATAGGGATTCAAACATCATACAATTTGACTCAATCCCTAAATCTATCATATGACTCAATCGACCCGAATTCTACATCTATTCAGTATTATCAACCCCTAACCCGATAATAGATGCTAATCAGATAAGTCCCCCCTTACCTTAGCTAAGAATCTGGACTTTTCCCCTTCTTCTCCATCAAACCCGTAAGCCTCTTTTCTTCACTTTCAGCAAGAATCCCAATCTTCAAACTCGCTTATCTCCCTCATCGAGAATCTCCTTGACCCAAATTAATATATCAAATCGAAGGAAATTTCGTGTAGAATCCGAATCTTCGAGAATTACCTGATTTGGAGTTACGAGCAGAAAGTTATGGCATGATTTGTGAAGGCTTCCAAAGGGTTGCGAAAATAGATTTTGCCCATGAGTTCTTCTTCTCCCCCTCTTAGGTTTTCCTCCTCTATTTCTCAATTTCATCCTATTTCCTTGTTTTATTAAAACATAAAATAGCTTAGTAATGGGCTCCTTCACATTACACCCCCCACACTGTTAACTTCACGAATGGCCCAACACTACATTTTATTATTTCTTCCCACATAATTCCAATAAAATGCTGATTCAAATTAATTAATTTAAAACTTGATTAAATTAATTAAATAAGAAATTTTGGGATGTTACAACTCTCCCCCACTAAAAGAGTTTTCGTCCTCGAAAACATACCTCAAGTGAAAAGTTCCGGATAGGAGTCCTTCATCTGACTCTCCAGTTCCTAGGTAACATTTTCCTAGTCGATCCTCAAGATTCATCCAACATAACCAACATAAGCACGTTTCATGCGTTCAATCTCAGCCAGTGGCGAAGCCAGAAAAATTTTGAAGCCCGGGCAAAAATGATTCTTTAAAAATCATAGTTTTTGCGGAAATATATCGTCACATTACTCTATATAATTTGCGGAAATTTAAAATTACTTCAAGATGCAATGCATGTCATACCAACCGCTATTTAAAATCATGCATTAAATAATCAAAATAGTTATAATGTAAAAAACATATTATGTGTGATAGAATTAGAATAATGGAAGTAGTTTGTCATCATGTGGTTAAGTTTATAAGACACTTTTTGGAACATAAAATTGGTTTTCATCCAAAATTTAGATTCTTTACTAAACATTTTCTATAAAAGGTTTTCCTATAAGGCATTTCAAAAAATATGAACAATAACTTTCGTCATTCAGAATAATGGAAATTAACTTTCAAACTTCATTCTATAACCATAATTAAGTGTTATGCACATAAATGTAAAACCAGCAAATTTTTGTAACACATCATTAGAAAAACCAGTTTAAAACCATTAACATCAACTGAGAGGAAAACATATTCAAACAGAAAATAGCAATAACCAATGGCAATAGAGTTGTTATCCAGAAGGGAAGGCATACCTAAGGAACATCTCATCCTCATGCTCAATCTGCATATTCTTGGATTCCATTAGTAAATCAATTTCTTCATTCTTAAATTTCATAAGAAACCAAATGTGATTAGCTCAGTGAGTACAGGAATATATGATTCTCGTGCAAAACACCTTCGGATATTGCTTCAGATACGACATCAATTCTCCATCAATTTGTCAACCACGATCGATCACAACAAGATAACAGCAACTCGGACCAACAACCAAGAGATTTCAAGACAAAAAAAATAAAAGAACACGGTTTAGACATTTCACCGAACACTTGGTATGCATAGCTTGAAACGATAAATTCAGAAACAATTCTTCACCAATTCATGAACCACAACCTGCAACAACAATAATAACAACACAACAATGATTTTGCATCAAAAATCGAGCTTAAAAGTGAAAGAAAAAGAAGAAGAAGAAAACTCGCAACGATTCGACATCTAAACACGATAACTGTTTTGCGACTACAACCACCAATTCCCGACGCCGCGAGTCTGAATGCGCCACAACTATTTCTGTTCTTCCAACCGCCATGAGAATGAAGAGCCTGGGCAGCTGCCCAAGCAGGCCGTGCGCTGGCTTCGCCTATGATCTCAGCTCTTACGTCGCATTCGACCACCCCAAAGGTGTATCACTCGCTATACCTCCAAAGGTTAACGGAAGTGAAACGTCGAGGTGTGATCCATACAATACTCTCAATAACTGAATAATACAATTACACAATCCATGGTATGATCACAATTGATCAACAATGCAGTAATGGATTCCTTCTACCGAACATACCAACCTTAGACACGCTTTTCCATCTGAGCGATAAAGTAATACTTACACTTTTCACCAACCACTTCCTTCAAGAAACTCAATAATAATATTCCTATATCATTAGATTTCAACTTTCTGACTCCTCTTAAGTCACACCAGCAATTATCTAACACGTTACATCCCGCTTTTGCTGCGCTACTCTGATTTACTCATTACAATCATCATCACCAACTAGATTTACTTAGTTTTACCCAATTCTGATTCTCTTTACTCATTCGTTTAAAATCCTCCTTTACTACACATGGTACTAATTTACCACTTAGCAATACTTACACGTACTAAAAACAAATTCCTGAGTTACTACATCTATTAAAACATTCCCACCATCGGAACGAGTACACACAAGTAGTTATAATCAGGCTCATCAGCCTCAATATACCATTGCTTACAAGATAGCTCAACTGAGTCCCGCTCTCTATTAAGAATCAAATCAACTTCGTCCTTCATAGGGTATAATTCCTCATTATATCTGGAAATCTACATAACACCTTACAACAACACAAAAATTATTATAGCATCATATAGTATCAACTCAACGTCTTAACTTCGCCGAATACATACTCATCAACCTTGTACAACCACAATAACATATTCATCATCTCGGCAATTATTCAAAAAAGTTCTAATTCTATGATACAACATCGTTACATCCACCAGATCCTAAATCCAACATATAGATCAATACATGTTCTCCATGTAGGCTCCCGACGTATTAATTCCTCACTGCCCACGAGTAGTACTCATAATATTACTCCACATCACACTTTCGATGTGCGACTCCGATTACATGTCTTAAGTCACCGTCCAATACGTTGCACTCTTCCATATTCACTTCTTCATAAGTTCCCACAATATGGTGAGTGATTATTCTCACGGCTTAGCATTCATCACATCCTATACTATTAAGGTAACAAACAATCTCACACCATATATATAATTCCGTCTACTATCAACAAGAGATTAAGGGTGATCAAGTCCTCAATTTGTCAATAGATAGCCGACAATCATATTTAAGCATAAACTGCCGTTACTACATAATAGTGACCTTTCTAAGATAGCACTCAAACTCATTAACATCGTCGTAGTCCAATAATTCACTACGGTGTCCTTCTTCTAGAATACTCTTTCGGAGTTCAGCAACATCAGGAACACAAATTCTGTCACCAAACCTCAGTATACCATTCTCGTCAACTCTGAATTCACCGTCCTTACCTTGATTAATCAAAGTCAACTTATCGGTCAATTCAACGTCAACTTTCCGACCTTCTCTAATCTCGTCAAGAATACCACTAGTCACCTTTAGCATACCCAATCTAACACTATTAGGGATGTCCTCAAATCTCTAAATTGTTCAGTTAAATCCAACTCTTTCACCATTAGCACCGACATATTTAAAGACTTCCTACGCAACGCATTAGCACAACAGTTTCCTTACCAGGATGATAATTCAAACCAAAATCATAATCCTTAAAAAAATATACTCTAGCCATCTCTGTTGCCTCATATTAAGCCCTTTTCTAACCAAAGAGGTACTTCAGACTCTTATGATCACTAAACACTTCGAATTTCGAATCATACAAATAATGTCGCCATAACTTCAAAACAAAACCACGGCTGCCAACTCCAAATCATGAGTCGGATAATTCCTTTCGTGCACTTTGAGTTGTCTCGACGCATAAGCTACTACTTGCTGATCTTGCATCAATACACCACCCAAACCCATCAGTGATGCCTCACAATACGACTTCAACCGTTCTAAAGTTTATCTCACCTTTACTACTAATTCACTTCTCACTAAAATCCATCGGCACTCAAATCATCTTTATTACCAAACATCTCTTCAATTTATTCATCAACAACATGTTCTACTCAACTTTGTTTCAACAATCGCGGTAGTAGGCATTCCTATTCAACAAGTTTCACGTTTCCTTAACCAACATCATAATCTCTCCTCATAGGATCACTCTAAGGTATTTATAACTCTCTCATAAGGTAGAACATAATCTCTCCTCTTCGTAGGTTCAAACGACACGTTAATCCGACACTCGGAACTCAAGATATGAATTTTCCAATCGTTGTCCGAAATGCAACACCGACATCGTGCAGCGACACTCTATACGATATATCCAAAACTCCTCAATTGGTACATTTAATTCCTAAAATTACTTCGCAAAAAACCTTTTAATTATTCCTTCAATCCGTTCAACTCTGACACTGATATCCCGTGCAGTATCAACAAACAAGTCTAGTTCTAAGAGCAAGCGTAACCGCAACTTCACCTCTTTCCAACATCATTATGTCACAATTAAATATGTTACAGCTGTTGAAACCATTTTTATAACAAAGTTCATCTTGTTAGATTTCCGTCGCTTCAAACGGAACTCAAATCGGATGTCTAGAACTCCAGTTATGAATTTTCGAAGTTTCATAACGATTCAGCAACTTTCCTGCGTTTTGCTTGCGGAAATTCCACTCCAAAACCCATCCTCTTCAAATCAATCGCATTCTATGCAGCCCCTTATCATATCTCTTCGCTTCCAAACATTCTTACAACTTGAGCAACACATTCCATCACCGAAGTTCGTTTTCTGAAACATCACGACAACAATCCTCTTTGCAAACTTGCAACTGAACCTCTTCCGAGACGTAAGGCTACTCAACTGACAACTTCGCAGTACACCAGCAGAGCTGATACATTACAACTTTCTAAATTCCCTCTCTTACAGATAGTCATCAATTACATCTAATCATCCTCCTCTAAGATGCTCCAACTTCATTACCAGCCAAGTCTTAATTCCAAGTCACCTTCGATTCGGGAAACAACAACTCCAACAACGCTTGCACTGTTGCCAACAACAGTCTACTCAACCAATCATATGACAACCGAAGCATAGTCGAGAAGTGAAGCTTCTCCCCCACTTGTTTCAATCCAACACCTGCAACAAAACAACCAAGTATCGACAGTGATTCACTCACATGTCGTGTACCAAGGGATAAAATGCCGACAGTATACAACTATCGCGCAACTCAACTGACTCGACAATTGGCCAGACGGACCGACCCGCTCTGATACCGCTATTGTAACACCCCTTTCTAAACCCCGCGGCATTTAATAAGTTTATTCATAGTACATGAAAATAAGGGTGTCACAATTCAAAGATTAATTAAACATCGTTCAGTTATGTCATGCATTCACTGAGGCATCATCATCAATTAAAAACATTTCATGTTTACACAGCGGAAATCAAATCATACGGATTAAGTTTAACATCTATAAAACTTATCCTTCAAAACATCAAAACATAACCAGGGTTATAGACCATAAACTCTAAACATCGCGTCCCCAGTGTTACAAATATCAGAGCATGACACCTGACGCTAACTAAATAACTGACTCATGAGCTAATATTCACCGAGTCGAACAACCTCTATCCTCAATCTGAAAATGACAACATGTAAGGGTGAGTCTCATCATAATTAACAAATGTTATAAGGCTATAAAGCAATAACACATCAAAATTGCATCGTTTACCCAATTGTTTCATAAGCAGACATTCAGACAAGTTTTATCATCACAAAACAATCAACCAACACATCATTAATAATTATAACACTGGAATACATCCAATCATGTTATAAAAGTATGCATATGTATGAACTGACACTATGCATGTGGTACCAACATCATCAAATTAGAATAACTCATGACCGATCCAACATCATCAAGATACGGCCCTGCCAGCACAGATTCCACACAATGGGGAATCATGCCCTTTAGTGATCCAACACATCATCATGGATACAACATCATCAATGAACATGAATGAATGCAACATACATGAACATACTTATACCATCGTCAAGTCTAATGAGTAACATCATCAAATACTCATTTCATCATAATCATCATCATCAAGCATGTTTACATATGTTAAAAATCATTCAATTAACATCCAGTCATTCTCATACAACACACAGATCATCACATGATCATCGTTTCACATAGCATATATCAACATATCTCATCACATATATGTACAATACATCTTCAATAAACGATTAACTCATAATTTAAAATCATTAAATTACACTTCATTTCATCATCTATGCAGATAGATCATTTTATAAGGCACGTCACCCTCGAAACGGCACTAAAACAGGTTTACGGTTTGAAATTTTTATCTCTTTAAAGTTTCCAAAATGGCTTGTCACTAACAGTACGCGGCGCCAACATTGGTTCGCGGCGCGAACTGAGTGAGTCAAAATTCCTTTACCTTCTGCCAAGCACTTCGCGGCGCAAACATGTGTTCGCGGCGCGACCTGAGCGAACCAAAACTTCCTGGCTTTCTGCCAAGCAGTTTGCGGCGCCAACCCTAGGACGCGGCGCGAACTGGCGATTTTCAGAAACCCCCAATCGCAGAAAAACAGCATTCTACACATTCCAAACTCACTCAATTCATACCTGTACGAACTTAAGGAAATGGAATGCACATACACCACAAAATACACATCATAATACACCAATTACGCATCAATTGAGACCATAACAACACAAACATCATGGATTCAAACATAGGGATTCAAACATCATACAATTTAACTCAATCCCTAAATCTATCATATGACTCAATCGACCCGAATTCTACATCTATTCAGTATTATCAACCCCTAACCCGATAATAGATTCTAATCAGATAAGTCCCCCCTTACCTTAGCCAAGAATCTGGACTTTTCCTCTCCTTCTCCATCAAACCCGTAAGCCTCTTTCTTCATTTTCAGCAAGAATCCCCAATCTTCAAACTCGCTTATCTCCCTCATCGAGAACCTCCCTAACAAAAATTAATAAATCAAATCGAAGGAAATTTCGTGTAGAATCCGAATCTTCGAGAATTACCTGATTTGGAGTTACGAGCAGAAAGTTATGGCATGATTTGTGAAGGCTTCCAAAGGGTTGCGAAAATAGATTTTGCCCATGAGTTCTTCTTCTCTCCCTCTTAGGTTTTCCTCCTCTATTTCTCAATTTTCTCCTATTTCCTTGTTTTATTAAAACATAAGATAGCTTAGTAATGGGCTTCTTCACATTACACCCCTCACACTGCTAACTTCACGAATGACCCAACACTACATTTTATTATTTCTTCCCACATAATTCCAATAAAATGTTGATTCAAATTAATTAATTTAAAACTTGATTAAATTAATTAAATAAGAAATTTTGGGATGTTACACAATATGAATCCATAGTTCACTCCTTACTCGAGTCACTGCTTGTAACCACAAGAACATCAGATGATTCGAAATCATCTCGAACAATGGTTGCGTTTCCATTATCCTTACCTTCATGATTTTTCAGGCGTTTAGGACACACCTTTCTTATGTGACCCTCCTTCTTAAAATGATAGCATCGAGTACTAGATGCTTCGCCACTGTAAGACTTTTGCAGTTTTTGCCCTTCTTGTCGAACTTACCATCCTTTCGCAAAAAAAATTCATTAACGGTCAAACCTCCATCAATAATCGAAGGTTTTTGCTCCTTTAGTTTGTTCAACTCCTTAGAATAAAGGGATGATTTAACTTCTTCAAAGGTCAGGGACTCCCTTCTATACAAGAGAGTTTCTTTGAAGTGAGCATATGTTCGAGGAAAAGCGCACAACAGTAACAGCGCTTGATCTTCATCATCGATCTTCACATCAATATTTTCAAGATCAAGAATCATCTTGTTGAACATATCCAACTGCTCAGCCAACACTCTATCTTCAATCATCTTGAATGAATACAAAGCTTGCTTCAGTTAGAGTCGATTCACTAGCAATTTGGTCATGTAAAAACTTTCAAGTTTTACCCATAACCTTGATGTTATCGTCTCCTTTGATACCTGTCGAAGAACCTTGTCACAAAGGCTCAACAAAATAGTGTTGTGGGCTTTCTCTATCATGGTCGTCTTTTTTCTTTCCGTTAACGCAACGTCCATAATTGTCGCTCCCTTCAACGCTTCCAAAAAACCCTGCTGAACTAGTGAGGCTTTCATCTTCAAGCGCCACAGACTGAAATCGTTGACTCCGATGAACTTTTCAATCTCATACTTTGTTGAAGGCATCTCGTCCACGCTCACTGCACCAATTTGTTGTGAAAACAATGCCAAAAACAGAGTATAATAAGGAACACAATGGGAAGCAAGAAGAACAACAACGAATTAGTTATAACTGTTATTCTTTACTTTCTCTTTGAATCAATATTATAAGTGTTAGAAGAATAACAAATAACCCTCTCATTCTAAATTAGGATTTGCAGTATACAACAATGAGAGACTAGTATGCTATTTATAATAAACCTAACATACTAAACTAATGAGATTTTTCACAAATATCCATTACAAGCCAACTTAGGGTACAAGTTAACTTAAACAATTGGACATAACAAACAGACCTAATTTGAAATACTAACAATCCTAGCATTTCGACACTCACATGCTAGAACACACTTCGACTATAGTATGTAGGTCTTCGACACATTCTCTGTTGAAACAAGAAGCTACTCTTCGACCCACTAGAGTTCGATCAAATTTTCACAAAAGGAAATAAAAAATTGGTTTTGAGAGAAACCAATTTAAAACTGATTTTTTGTTAGAACTGCAGTGATTCATATATAAACTGGTTTTTAAAAAATAAACTAATTTTAATATTCAAACCAAACTATATATATGATTCAATTTTGTTTGGTTATTGATCCATATAGACTCTAATGATAGGTAAAAAAAGAGAAAGATGTCGATATCATGTGATTGTTTATATATCCTCATTAATTTCCTTTAATTTTGTTATATGCGCCCTTCTTTTTTCTTGAGGATGTCATCTAATTATGATGTATCATGATGCAAGAAAGGTGAATCTTGTGTTATCTTATGTACTTATGTAGTACATATGCTATTAGATCAATCACTATTAGACAAGACATGTTCAATATTTTTGTTGATATTCTAGACACTATCAAGTTGGGGTATTTTACTTTCACATTATAAAGTCATCAGATAATACTCTAGTTGTTATATATAAATAGGGATAATGGCTAAAACTTCAAAAAAAAAAATATGTTATGTTTATTTTTTTTCCTGCTGTTTCTCTTAAAGGTTTTTTATCGCTAAAGGGAAAACATAAAGGAATAAATATAGACTTGGATCCTCTTCTTCCAATTTTTCTCTCTACTTCCCTCCTTCATTAATTTCGCTCTCTCTCTCTCTCTCTCTCTCTCTCTCTCTCTCTCTCTCTCTCTCTCTCTCTCTCTCTCTCTCTCTCTCTCTCTCATATTTCACCTCTCTTATTTAATTTATAATTTTTTTATTAATCATCTCTTTCATTTTACACTTATTTAAGTGAAGGAGAAGGAATGAGGGAAGAAGAGAATCCAAACTAGTATAAATCTACTTAAGAAATATTTATTAAATTCTCAAAAGTGACATATATTTTTTGTGCTATGAGTTTATTACTTTTCATACTACTTCTTTTAAAGGTTTTTGATGTTGCTAAAGGGACAACACACAACATATTAATTTACTTAAAAGATATTCATTAAATTGTAAAAAGTGATAAACAAAATATTTTAATACACTCAAGTTGTAAAAATATTTAACTTTTTTTTTAGAATTGCATGAGCCTTTCACACTATAAAGTGATCAAATTGTTTTTATTTTGAGCCAACCAGGTCGACCCTAGGCGACTCTGAGCCAACCACATTGACTCTGATTGGTAGGAAGAGAAAGGTCCCACTCTTTCCCAAACCTTTCTAATGTAAGAATATTATCATTCAAATGATCACCAAAGATCTTAGCTGCATATGCATTCAACGGTTCTCTATAATTTCCTCCTAACTAATAGTCAGTTACTTATTCTCTCTTTATTATATATAGATAAGGCGTTAAATTCAAAAAACAAGTTTCAAATACAGTTTGAATCCACTCTTCTTTCTTAGATACTGACTTGAGATTTGAAGTGCTAATCTTGTAGACGCTCCACTCCATCGCGCTGGAATCTATGATCCCCCATCTCAGTCATTCATCTTCTCGTTTCTAGTTCCCAAACAGAACAATTTTCATGCTAATTCTTTTAAAGGTTTTGATATCGAATAAGGGGCAACACATAACACATTAATATAATTAAGAGATATTGATTAAATTCTCAAAAGCAACAAACAAAATATGTTAATCTACTCAAGTTGTAAAAATATTTAACTTTTTTTAGCATTGAATGAGCCTTTCACACTATAAAATGATCAAATTATATTCCGTTGGTTGCATGCAAAGGAGGAAATAAAGGCTAAAACTCCAAAGCTTATTTGTGCTATGATTTTATTTCTTTTCACATGGCTTTTTTTAAAAGTTTTTGATCTTGCTAAAAAGGCAACACATAACACATTAATATATTTGAGATATATTTATTAAATTCTCAAAAGTGACAAACAAAATATTTTAATTTACTCAAGTTGCAAAAATATTTAACTTTTTTTAAAACATTGTGTGAGTCACACTATAAATTGATCAAATCTTATTCTATTTGTTACATGTAAAGAGGGAAATAATGGGTAAAACTCCAAAGTATTTTTGTGCTATGATTTTATTTCTTTTCATGCTCCTTCTTTTAAAGGAGGTTGATGGTAAACAATTTTTTTATCTTAAGAATTTTTCTTCCTTATTTATTGTTTTTATTAAATATTTTATCTCGTTTTGACAAAATTATTTTGTTCTATTTTTTATTGTAGCATATCGTAAATGTGAGACTGTTCAAGATTGTCAAGATATTTCTCACATGCCTGATTTAGTTTGTAAGTGTATTGACAACAAATGTAGGTTTTTCGAAGCGAAACTACATGAGTAATCCAAGAGAGTACACAAACACAACGAAAGGGAAAATATTTTTTTAACTACAAAAGAATCAAATAAATTTACTTAAAGCTGGAATGTTTCATGTTTTTTCATTTAAGTTTTGTGTTATTAACAAATAATTTTAATTTTAATTTCATGTACTTCAAAATTATGACTTTGTACTCTAAAATATTTGTAATGAAATTAAATATGACACTAAAGATAACTTCTATTATAGTTTATTATATTTCCTTAATTTTGATTTCTTATTGCCATTATATTTTGCATGTGTTAATCGAAATATGAGGCATATTTGGAATACATGCTTTGAAATTTTGCAGATCCTATTTATGTGTATTATGCAAAAGAAGATTTTAACCACCATTTTTTTTAATCTTAGAGAACAATTTAAATTGCTGCATATTACGAAATTGTTAACCTAACAATATTTTAGGCAGCACTTTCAGTAAAATAACATTTTTGTAAGTCCTCTTTAGACAACACTTTCGGATATAAATGTACAATACTTTATTCTAAAAGCACCGATAATATAAGTTATCATAACAAAATAGTTTTTTGTTAATAAGTGTTGTCTTATATATATTTACACAACAATTTATTTGACTCTAGTAATCTTTAGGCATCACTTTATATTAATAAGCATTGTTTTATATATACTTTAGGCATGATTTTTATTGATAAGCAATGTCTCAAGTGATCTTTAGGTAACAATTATATTGATAATCGCTTGCTTAATTATCTTTAGGCAACACTTTATTGATAAGTACGGGCTCAAGCCAAATAGTTAGTTAGTCATTGGTTAATTTTTAGGTTAAAGAGTGAGATAGATTCTACTAAAACATAAAGTTATTAAATATCCCAAACCGGGTGAGATAAATAATCACTATTTTATAAATAAAAATTAAGATGTGTGACCGTATAAAAACTCAAACAGGACTCTAACTGTTAGGAAGTTGATTTGGAACCCTAACAAAACTAATAAAAGCTGTAAAATAAAAGAGACAATAAAACTAGACTAAGAAAATAAACTTCATTTGTTTCCATTGATACCCTAATGTCTCAATGAGACTACAATTTATAATGTTGCTATTGGGTAACAAATTAAAAGCCCAAATATTAATAAAGGCCCAAATAGATAACAATACAAATAAAACTATAACTTATATAAATTACTAATAAACTTAAATATTAAATTATACTCTCTATCATTGCCGCGGGGTCCACTTGAACCTTGTCCTCAAGGTTCTAGAATTAGAATCATATTAGAGATTGTCATTCTACCTAATGACTCCAAAGTGACTTTTAAATAAGTTCTAATGACTTTTTTTTTTAGAGAGACAGCTAGTGGGCACTTGGGGAGAGAGAACATTGCACACATATGAGAGAGAAACGTAGCATATGGAAAGAAGGAAAATAGTGGGGTGAAAATGGGACACGTGGCAGCCCAATATTTGATGAGAAAAATTGAATTTGGCTAGTGGTAGACAGATAACACGCGAGTGAGAATGGTTTTTTTTGTTTTTTTTTTTTTCAATTTTTTTTCCTCTTCTTCTTCCTTCCGTTTCTCTCTTCCTGCATCTACTTTTTTTTTTCTTTTTTTTTTGAAAGCCCAGCCTGTTTTCTTTAGTCCTTGTCTACAAGTAATTTGACCTAATTTTTCCTCTTTACATGGAAGCCACAACAGATACGGCGGTGAGAATATTGATGGTGGCGGAGATTCTTTTGTATAATAAATGGGGGAGCGGACAGTAACAGTCAAGATTCCTCCGGGATCAAAAATAAATATGGGATTTGAGATCGTTGTGTTTTTTTTACCTTCTGTGTCCATTCGTTTTATAGCTAAGTCCACTTGCGACAGATTAAAACTTTTTTTGGATTCGGAGGTGGAGAACAAATGTTGTTGAGATGTTTCTCTGAGCACCACGAAGACACACCTAATCTCCTCCTCCGACGGCCCTCCGGTTGATGGCTCTGATTTAGTTTCAAAGTTGAGATTCTTATAGTTGTTGTTTGAAGACAATATTGTTGGTGGAACAACTATGACCGAAGGTTTGGTCGACGGTTCATGTTGTCTTTTTCTTGGATCTGATAATTTTTCCGGTAACAGTTGCACATCTGGTGGTTGTTTTAAATCTGAAAGTTTTTCCAGAGATGATGTTACAAGTGACACTACAGTATTCGGCGAAAATGACATCAAATTTGTCGTCAGAAGAGTCGCCGGATCTGACGTCGTCGCCGGAGATATTGTCGGAGATGCTGCCGGAGAAGAAGCAAGAAATGTCGCCGAGGAAAATCTCAGTGAATCCGAACTTTCTGCTACTTTGTTTTTCTCTTTCCATTTTTCTTGTGTTTTTTGGAATGAATCAGACATATTCTGAATTTGTTTCTTCAACTCTGTTCTAGATCTGTTTGCGATTTCGTGAGTCTCTGTTATATATTGTTTTAGAATTTCTAACTGGTGAAGTGTTTCTGGTTGTGAAAAGAAATCTGGAGATGAGGATAGTTGTTGAGGTGGAGCAGAAACAATGGGTTGTTGTTGATGGTATGGGATGTATGGAGAAAAGGTTGAAAATTGAGGATGTGAGGTTGGATAATAATATGCATGAAATGGGTTTATGAATGGTGGGGTAGAGATTGTTGTTGTAGTGGAATAATGTGAGTGAGTGTATGGAGGAGAAAATGGATGGTTGTAGTAAGAATATGCCATGAGAGAGGTTGAGTGCAAGAATGAAAGCACCAATTGTTAGGAAGTTGATTTGGAACCCTAACAAAACTAATAAAAGCTGTAAAATAAAAGAGACAATAAAACTAGACTAAGAAAATAAACTTCATTTGTTTTCATTGATACCCTAATGTCTCAATGAGACTACAATTTATAATGTTGCTATTGGGTAACAAATTAAAAGCCCAAATATTAATAAAGGCCCAAATAGATAACAATACAAATAAAACTATAACTTATATAAATTACTAATAAACTTAAATATTAAATTATACTCTCTATCACTAACACTACTAAATAACACAAAATTAGACAAAAAAAATATGAGAGTATTACTCTGATTTTTAGCCACCCTTTACTTTTTAATGGGTACAGCCCAGACAAAATCTGATATTAATTGAACACTAAAAATTGCATAATTTTGTGCACACAATACTATATAGTAAAGTAGCAACATAATTATAATAATTGATTGTTCTTACCTTAAACGTAACTGCACACTAATACTTATATATATATATATATATATATATATATATATATATATATATATATATATATATATATATATATATATATATATATATATATATATATATATATATATATATATATATATTGTAAGCTATCCAAATTAATTTGCATTCGGTGTTATAACAAAATCACCTAAAATATAAAATATATACTTTTTATAGAAAATTTTACTTGTATTCAAAGATGAATGGAAGTACAGGAATTTGTTTAAAACACCTAAATCTACCAAGATAAAAATGTGTAATCTGATCGCGGATAATGGAAGTATGGAGAATCTTTTGTCACATAAATTGGTAGATTATTTAAAGTGCTAGATAAGTTCTACAGATCTTAGAGGATTTTCAAGAAGTTGATCGCATATGAACTACCAAATAATTTTTCTCTTATGCGAGATATCCATCAACAAATTAACCTAATTTTAGGGTATAACTTATCAAACCTTCTTCATTAGCACATGAGCCCTAAGGAGAATGTGATTTTAAGGGAAAAGGTTAAGGATTTATTGATGAAAGGATTCATTTGCGAGAGCATGAGTCTCTGTGTAGTACCAGCCCTTCTAGTCCCTAAGAAGGGAAATAAATGGCGGATGTGTGTTGATATCAGAGCCATCAATAAGATAAATATCAAGTATCGATTCCAAAATTCTCGTTTGGAAGAAATGTTTGAAGAGTTGGCAGGGTCTAAGGTGTTTTCGAAGATATTACTTTATAGTGGCTATCATCAGGTCATAATATGCTTTGGAGATGAATGAAAAACAACTTTTAAGAGAAAAGATGGACTACATGAGTAGTTGGTGAATTAAGTTTTGCTTCCATTTAATGGTTCTTTCGTATTGGTTTATTTTTATGATATTCTGATTTATAGTAAGACCAAGAAAGAGCATTTGGAGCATGTGAGGCAGGTGTTGCAAGTCTTACATGAGAACCAACTGTACATTAATTTGAAAAATGTAAACTCAACACCAACAAATTACTCTTCCTAGGCTTTGTTGTTGGTGAAGAAGGGATTCAAGTTGATGAAGATAAGGTGAGTGCTATAAAGGTTTGACTTGCACCTAAATCAGTGACAAAGGTTCGTAGTTTTCATGGTTTGGCCAACTTCTATAGGATGTTTATCAAGGATTTAATATTATTACTACACCTATTACTAAATATTTGAAGAAAAGGTAGTTCAATTGGGCTTTGAGCAAGAGAAGATTTTTTCATTGATTAAGGAAAAGCTATGTACCGCCCAAGTATTAGTATTTCCTAATTTTGAGAAAGTGTTCCTAGTTAAATGTTTTGCTAGTGGAGTGGGAATAGAAATAAAGTGATACTCGCCATAAATGGATTGAGTATGGGTCCTTGCTAATTAAATTAGTGCAGGAGATTATAGGCTTTGAGTGCCCGAAAAAGTTATATGTAAGTGATACTGAATTCAAGGAACTATGGGCCAAGTGCAGTGGAATGCACCCATGTGCAGATTTTTATATTCGAGATGTCTATCTTTTTAAGGGGAATTGGATGTGAATCCCTTGCTCGTCTTAAAGAGAGAAGCTAATTTGAGATATACATGGTGGTGGTCTTAGCGGTCATCATGGTAGATACAAAACTATTGCTAACATCGAGGAGAGATATTATTGCCCACACTTGAGGAAAGACGTTGATTCTATAGATAAAAGGTGTTATACTTGTCATGATTCTAAAGGTCAATCTCAAAATACTAGTCTTAATATGCCTTTACATATTCTTGATGAGATTTGGCAAGATTTAGCCATGAATTTTGTGCAGGGATTTCCTTGTACACATCGAGGTGTAGATTCTTTGTTTGTTGTACTAGACAAATTCCCCAAGATGACACACTTCAATATTTGTAAGAAGATTATTGATGCGTCCAACATTGCCAAACTATTTTTTAGGGAGGTTGTGCATCTTCACGGATTTCCTACATTAATTACTTCAAATAGTGAGACAAAATTTCTCAATCATTTCTAAATTATTCTTTGGTGGTTGTTTGGAACAACGTTGAACATGAGTTAAAAAACTCATCCTCAAACAAATGGACAAACTAAGGTAACAAACAGAAATTTGGGGAATATGATTTGAAGTGTTTGTGGAGACAAGCCAGAGTAGTGGGATTTAGTTTTGTCTCATGTAGAATTTGCTTATAATAGTTTTATGCACTCAACTACAGGGAAATTACCCTTTTTTCTAGTTTATACTTTTGTTCCTAAACTTGTGATTGATTTGGCTAGCTTGCCTAAGGTTCCTGGAGTTAGTGCTGCAACTACAGATAATATAGATGAAGAGATTGTAGATATTAAAGAGGTTGCCAAGGCTAAGTTAGAGGCTACTGGGTAAAAGAATAAGGCAAGAAGAGGTTCACAGTTGGAACTTACAGCAAGCTGCAACCACAAAAGTATGGCCTATTCAAAGTGACCTGAAAGACCAATGATAATGCATATGTGGAGGCTCTCCCGAATTCCATAAATATATCAAAGATATATTTGAAAGGTTTATAGTGAGAATCCAATTGACCAAGGAATATTGTTGGGAGAGTTTAAGTCGCAAGTTCTAGTTTGTTTTATATATATCAATGATAAAGCATATAGTTGCTATACAAATTACCCATGTCTTAAAGAAAAAAAAGGCGGTAAAGCCAACTAGCTAGATACATATTAGGAGTGATACGACTTACTGTATCTATTGAAACTATAGTATGGAAGTAGAGCGACAGTCTCATCAAGTCGTAGTAGATATCTTAATCACGGTTCTTTAATTTTCTAAAAAATAAGACGCGCCCCCTTAGTAATACAAAAAGTTGAGAAGTTAATTAAAAAATTATGAGTTTTAAATGTGCTTAAGGGAAAAAATAGTAAATTGATCTATTAAATTTTTTTGGCTTAAATATACTTTTGGTCCCTGTAAGTTAATGAATTTTTTATTTTCGTCCCTGTAAGTTTTTTTTGGTTGAGTCCCTATATTTCACTTTCGCGTTTGTTAAAATCAAAATCCGTAGAAAAATTCACAGGAAACCTGCAGATTTTCCTGCGAATTTTGGCTTTAGGGATTAAATCTCAAGCAAAAAGTAAGATATAGGGACTCAAACCAAAAAAAATAAACTTACAGGGACGAAAATCAAAAAATCGCTAACTTACAGGGACCAAAAGTGCATTTAAGCCAATTTTTTTATTAAGTGAGCAAAATTGATAAATATATTGATCTCTACTTTATTGCGTCAATAGATCCATATCTCGTTTTCTCTTTGTCATATAGTAGCGGAAGGTTTGAAGTGTTTGATTAATAAAGCGGTGGAAAATGGCATTGTGTATGGCAAGTGCTTCATCGATGTTCTTCAATTCGGGGATGATATCCTCATGGTGGGGGATGGGAGTTGGAATCTTCTTTGGGTTGTCATTACAAAAAAAAACAGCATTTTGCCAAGTGAAATCCACCTCGCAAATGAAAAAAATCACCGGCAACGTAATTATTACAGGGTGGACCAATTACCCCGCAAAAAGTTAGTCGCACTTTCCAGACATAAAACAGAATATGACACAGTGGTAGCAATGTCAGAGCAGAGGAGCAAAGCAGGTGGAGCTGTGCAGATTTTATAGAAACTTGTGGGGTGAAATTCACCTGTCAAATTTAAATATCCAGAAACTTGCTGAGTGAATTTCACCTGAAAAATATTCTGTTTTATAAAAAAAAGAATTGTTTTGGAAAATATTTTACTCTGTTTTTTATATATTATACTAATAATAAAATTCTTTTTTTAAATATAATATTAATAATACTATTTTGTTTTCATAAACATTCATTTATATATAAAAAAGAAAAAATATGTTTTTAATATAATATTAAAATTTTCTATTTAGAAACATATATTATTTTGTTTTTTAAATATAATATTTATTTATATATAAAAAAACGAAAAGAAAAAAACTATTAACATAAACCTGAAAACATTAATCAAGTATAATATAAACCAATTTAACATTGATGCAGTATAATATAATACAATCGAGTCATAGAAATTTCATACACAAAATCATACTTCAACCAAATCATAAACTCTAACATAAACCCTAAAAACATAAACTCTAACATTTCAATCAAATCACAAAAATTTCATACACAAAATCATACAATTTTTATCGGATATTTCAAAAATAACAACTAATTTCGTTTAGATGTGTACCTTAAAAATGGGTTTGATGACAAAACTTTGAACCAGCTACAAAATTGGGGCTTGGAGGTTTTAATTTGTGATGAAAATGAAAATTTTAAGAGATTTTGGGTGTATATAATGATGAACTCGCAGCTAGTAAGTGTGGAAGAGAGAATGGATATTTGGAAAACTAAGATATAAAAATGGAGTGTGGAGAATGAAAGAGAAAAGCTGGTATTTATAACAATGTTGCGAAGTGAAATACACCCCGCAACATTTATTGTCATTGAGAGTTGCGAAGTGACTCCCACCCTGCAACTTTTGTGTCAGTCAAAGCCTGCCCTACGCTCAATGCCATTAGTAAAGTTCAAACATTGTCCTATCAACTTTTTATAAAAACACTTGCGAAGTATTTTGCACCCTGCAACGTAAAGAGACGTTGGGACTTGCGGCGTGACTTTCATCCCACAATGTCTGCCTTTGAAAAAGTGTCAAACGGTCACCTACCACATTTGACAAACAATAATTCCAACCTTTAATTTCCCCCCATTTTTTGAAAATTAGTTGCGAGGTGAATAATACTTCGCAACGTTATTTTCAAAAAAAAAAATCAAATTTCACCCATCAGTTACGAAAGGGAAAATCTTTTTCTTTTCTTTTATAAAAAAAAACTGTGTTGCGAGGTAAAATTCACCCTGCAAGTATATTATTTTGCTAGCTGCTTTTCACCTGGCAAACTCACATGACAAAATAAATGTTTTCTTGTAGTGTATAAAGTCGATGTTAAGGAGCTTTCAACTCATTCCAGGCCTTGGCATGAAATTCCATAAAAGCAAGTTAATTGGTATCAACTTAAGCGAAATTTTTTTGGAAATTGCAAGAAACTTTCTCTCTTGTAGGAGGGAGGAAAAAGAATTTTTGTTTCTAGAGATCCCTATTGATTTCAACCCTAGAAAGCTTTTTACTTTGACGCCCTTTATGCTCAAACTTAAAAATAAATTACTTGGAAAGTCTTGCAATTTTTACATTATCTTTCTATAGAGCTCAAAAGAAAATTGTAAAGGATATTTGTAAGATTCAAAGTAAGTTTTTGTGGGGCGGGGTGGAGGAGAAACGGTGCATTCATTGGGCTAGTTGGAAAACGGTTTGCTTACCGATTGAGAAAGGAGGGCTTGGTCTAAGAAGGATTGAAGATTTTAATGTGACCCTTTTGAGTAAGTGGAAGTGGAGAATTTTAGGGGGAAAGGAATCATTGTGGTACAAAGTATTGAAGGCTCATTATGAAGACATGAAGATGCGAGTAATGAACGATGGGGGCGGAAATATCGGGAGAGTTTTCAAGTCATCTTGGTGGATAAATATTTTGGCTTTAGATAAGTACTCTCTGGTTAATTTCTTCTCGCGTGGTTGCCGTTTCCGTGTGGGTAATGGATTTGGAACTTCGTTTTGGCACGCGTGGTGAATGGAGGAGGGGATTCTAAAAGATTTATTTCCTACATTATTTTCGATTTCAGTTCTACAGGATGTATCAAGTGCAGCCATGGGAGGATGGATTTCTGATGTGTGGTGTTGGTTAGATTTTGGCATCTCTCGCAACATCCTTTCGACACAGCAGTTGGAACTGATGTTTACACACTTTTATGCTCTACTTCAGCAGAATGTTCCAGAACGTGCAGGCCCTGATGCCCTTCTGCAGAATGTCATGGCGTCTGCCGGCCCGGGAGCGATGCTTATGTTACGTTGCAGTAGACTATTCGTGTTCTTGCTGGCCCAGATCAGGTCGATTGGATCCATGGAGGGGAGGGTGAGTTCTCCGTTAGCAGCTGTCATCGTGCTATCAGTTATGTGCATGTTCCTTGTGGCCCTTTGGAGAGGAACGATTTGGCTTTTAAGTTCATGTGGAAAATAGATGTCCCTATCAAAGTGAAGGTGTTTAGTTGGAGGTGTTTTATTAATAGAATTACGACACACGATGCTCTTGAGATTAGAGGTATTCTTTCTAATACTTCTTTGCTCTGTGTTTTCTGTGGCTCTTTTGTTGAATCGGCCAAGCATTTGTTTTTGGACTGTTGAATTTCTAGTTTGGTTGGGAAAGAAATGGCGGATTAGATAGGTTTGGAGGTAGTCAATTTTGATAGCATGAAGGATTGTTTTATGAAGTGGTATGGTTTTTTTAAAAATAAGAAAGTTAGGAAAGGAAAGGAAGGTCTTTTGTGGATGGCCATTTGTTGGAATCTTTGGATGGTTAGGAATGTTATTGTGTTTAGAAACGATTCGTGGAACATCAACGACATTGTTTGGAGTTCAAAGTTATTGGCTTGGAGGTGGATGGTTATTGGAAAAAATACCCAAATCAATTGTAACTTTTATGATTTTAGCAAAAATCTTCTGCTGTTTTTATCTTAAGTGTCAACTGGCGTGTAATTTTTCTTCGGGGAGTTTTTATCTCGCCCTTCTTTTGTAAGTGCGTTTGAGAACTTGGGTTCTCTTTTTTAATATATTCTTGCTTATAAAAAAAAATGCTAAAATTATTTAATTGTTTTTAGCATTTCTTGAGAGACCGGAATTGATTTTAAAAAAATTCCATGCACAAATGACAAACCATGCTATGTAGTGTACTTCTTGCGAAGTCTATTAATTTGGTGCTTTTATTGAGTGCTTATCTCTCATAATATATTTGATTTCTTAAATCTCTAATGAATTTGATTTTAATATTTTAAGCAAAATTTGGAGGCCATTTAAGCATCCAAAATTAGGAAAATAAATAAATATAATGAAAATAAACTTTATTTTCATATTTAATATAATTACAAACATTTTAAAGTATATAGTCATAATTAAAGGTACATGAAATTATAAAATAAATTTAAAAAAAGTACAACTATTGATTAGAACCCCAAAACTCAAATGACAACACATGTAATATTCTAGCATAAATCATTGATTGTTAAAATAAATCATTGATTGTTAAAAAAATCATTTTCCCTCATGGAGTTTGTGTACTCTCTTAGGTGTGATATTCATTCCCTCCAAAACAAGTGCATTTTCTCTTAATGCACCTACAAATTATGTCAGGCATGGGAGAAAAATCTGGACAATCTTGAACAGTTTCGCACTTATGATATGCTGCAATGAAAAACAGAATAAAACAATGACATCAAAACGAGATAAATTATTTAGGAAGAACTACAAAATTAAGAAAATATGTAAAGATGAAAAAATTGTTTACCGTAAACCTTCTTTGAAAGATGCAAAATTGAAAGAAATAAAACCATAGCACAAAATAACATGGGAGTTTTAGCCATTTGTGATTATGATTTAACCAACTTAAAATGTGAAAGACTCATGCTTTCCTAAATTTGTTTAAATATTTTTACCGCTAAGGTAGATTTATATATTTTCTGTTGTCCCTTTTGAACACTTAAGAAATATCTCTTAAATATATTAATGTGGTTTTGTTATCCGTTTAGTATATTTAGTAAAGAGGTGACGTCTAAAACCTTATAAGCATTAGAACTCGCTATTTTTTAAGCACCTTTAAAATCTTAAGTGACAGAAAGGGGACTTTTTTTAAACAACATTTTTGCTTACATGTGTAGAACATATTTAATGTTTTCTTCTACATTTTTTATCTTATTGATATACCAAATAAACTATGATTTCTACGGTCACACTGCATTGTTATGAAAAAAAAATTCATTGATGCTTTAACAAATTCCTAATTTTATTCCTCCCAAATTAAGTAGATAGTACAATTTTTAAAAATATTAATTACTAACAAAACATGTTTAAATTAAAAATTTAGCTTTAAAAAAATTTAAACTGAAGAGATTAGTACATGTATAAATATTAATTTATTGCAATAATTTTCTTATAGTACATGTATAAATTGTTGAAAAAAAATTAGAGAATTTGTTGTCAAGATAATTGGCGCAACACCTCTTATATGTTGTACCTTGATCGGGAAAATAGCAAGTGTACTATTTTCGCCGAGTAGTAATAATGGGTTTATCCCAGAGTATCGAATCTCAAGGACTGCGTAGAAAACATGAAACCAAAGATCTCATCAATTGAACAAAAACAATAGTTTGGTTTGTTGGTTATATCTTGTAGCAGTAAATTAAATTAAAGCAAATAAAAGGGTTGACTTTTGGTTGGGAAAACATGCTAGGTTGGTGTATGATTTGCCACATTACTAATCCTACTCTTTGATCATTCAACAAGTTCATTTAGGTAAACCACTGATTCTCAAGAATGTCTTCCTTAATTCCTTAATAGAAAACCTTTAACCTAAATTATCAATTATACTTCCGCTGAAATTGATAACGTGATTAAGCAAACCTTACCAAGAATTATACTAGTTATTGAAAGATTATCCTAGTCCTAGGTAGAATCTCAACAATATCATTGTTGGTGAAACATTAACACATCCTTCCGGTGTTATAGTGTTAATCATGCTAATCTACGTTCCCGTAACATTAAACAATAATTCTTCACAAACAATGAGATTTAAAACCAAATGATAGTTGATTGATTAACCAAAGAAATAAATATTCATAGCATGACAAATCAGGGACACCCCCTTGGCATTGGGGGGGTTAGCCTCTCATAGCAATAGAGTTATACATAATTGAGTTTAAAGACATTACAAGATGATCAAACTTTGATCTTCAATGGTTGGCACCTTTGAAGTTCTCTGTCTCTTCTCTTTTATGTATTCTCTTCTCTTCTTGTCCAAAAGTCCTTTTTTCTGTCTTCTCTACTCCTTTTTGTATTCCTAGGTCAAAACTCATGTCTCCGGCAAAGTCCAAAATACCCTTTTCTCTCACAAGATCCAATATAATAAAAATGGGGATTTCTGCTCGCACGCTGACACGGTCGTGTCAGATGACACGGTCCAACCGTGTCGTGCTTCCTGTAGCCCAAGACAACGTTTTCTTCTTCTTTGTCTGACACGGTCGTGTCAGATGACACCACCAGACCGTGTCAGCTTCTTTGGCTCTTCCAAAAGCTTCCTTGATGCATTCCGAACTCCGCCTTTCGACCATAGTACCTGAGGCAATGCAAACTACCAATCCAGACCAGAAAAACATCAAAAGAACTCTTAAACTACTAAATAAACTTAACAAAGATCAAACACATAAAAACTAAATACTTGACCAAAATACTAAAATAACTTACTAACATGTTGCAAACTATGACAAAATATTACCGAAAACAGAATGAAAAGTAGCAGAAATGGTGACCGATCACAACCCCAAACTTAGTTCGTTGCTTGTCCTCAAGTAACATTTTCGATCAACAACAAGGTCATTCTAAGATTTTCCTTTACCACAATACAGCCAGTTTTTCGCAAGTGTCTTTTCACCGTTCTAGATTAGAGTCTGGCCTCCAATTCGAATTGTCCGCTGCATATCCGTATCAGAGTGTTCTATCACCTGTAACTGTTCGCACTTCTCACCAAATCTCTCAGGTTAAAGTGTTTATGCGCTCACATCACATCATATGTAATACCGACTCGTAACCTTGAATAAATTCTATTTTTTTTACCACACTCGCAGATCACACACACTTTTTGAGGTCTTTAGGTTGTAATGGGGCTTTGGTATGGTAGGATAAACAAGGAAAGGGAAACACAAAGGGTTTATTGCCTGATATTCATTAGCTATGGTATGCTCAATTTGATCCTTTTTGAAATTCTGGACTCAGACACGCGATGTCTTACAGGATGTCACGACATCACTATCTGAATGTTTTTAAACAAATGAACAAAGTGTAAACAGAAAACAACACAGGAAAATTGTTAACCCAGTTCGGTGCAAACACACCTACATCTGGGGGCTACCAAGCCAGGGAGGAAGTCCACTATAAGTAATATCAATTCAAGGTAATACAACTCAATATTACGCCTTTCACTTAATATCTACCCAATGCAACTTCAATCTAAACAACTTAGACCAGAGATCCTACTCACTCCCCCTCAATCACAGCAGTGATGAAGAACTAACAGACGAATGACAAAAGAAGACACTCTTCAAAAACACAACTTGATCTTGCTTAAAAGCTTTGATCAAGTACAATAGTACTCTTGCTTAAAAGCTTTGAGTACTTCTTACAACTCAAAACAAAAACGCCTAGACCAAGACATTCATCATGATGATTGTTTGGCTTACAAGAAGGCTAGTACACAAAACAAAAAAACACAACAAACTTCTGGACGGCAAACCCTAAAAACCAAAAAACCATTCGTCCAGCAGCTTCTTCAATTGTTATAAATAACCTTGCAGCAGCTGGGCCTTGGATCCAATATTAGTTTTAACCCTAATTAAGACCATTTCCATAAAGCAAAGATCCTATGAATAACCATCGCATAAAGCTATTCTGAAACAAATCAATATCCAAAGTTTCCAAAAGAGGCGCGCAAAGTCTTAACAGATCAAACAACCATAACGAGAACATAATAAAACACAGCAGCTTCGGATGTCATGACATCGGTCTTGACATCAGGTAAAAGCCTGCACAAGAAAAACTTCAAAACAATGCATGTCATGACACCAGGTTTGACATGATAAAGACACTATTTGTTTTACCAAAAAAAATACAGCCAATCAATAACATCTACAAACTCCCCCTTTGGCGAATTTTTTTGGCTAAAACAATAATAGATGATACCAACAGAGATTAGAGTATGCGCAGCAGCCAATAGAAACAAGGATCCAGAGAAATAAATTCTGTCAGCCAACAACACAGCCAACAACATCCTGCTAGATTAATCATAGTACATCCAAGGAACCAAAAGTAACAGAATATCCCTTGTCCTGGACAAGAGGATCCAGAGAAACATTAACAGCAACAACCAGCAACAGCCAAGTCATCATCTATCACTTTCACTTCTCCCCCTTTCTAGCCACAAAAGGAGCCAAACAACAGATGAAGATTTACACTTCAGAACCAGCAGTATCTTCAGTATCCTCCTTACTCATTTCCACATCACTGGAGCTACTAGTCCGGGCATCAGCATCCTTACCCTCCTCAGCCATCACTACCAACAGTATGATTATCACCACCATCAGCAGAGTATACTTGACATTCAAGTGAGCAATAGTGCTGGTCGCACACCCAATTAATTGCTATAATCCTTCACAAAGACAAATGCCCAGTTTGCTTCTTAGATTTTCAAATTGATTTGCATCCAAGGCTTTTGTGAAAATATCAGCTAGTTGAAGGTTTGTAGCAACATGTTCCAAGACAATTGTTTTATCTTCAACAAGATCTCTAATGTAATGATGTCTAATATCAATGTGCTTGGTCCTGCTGTGCTGAATGGGATTCTTTGAAATGTTAATGGCACTTAAATTGTCACAATATAATGTCATGACATCTTGTGTGACATTGTATTCTGTTAACATCTGTTTCATCCAAACAAGCTGAGAGCAACTACTTCCTGCTGCAATGTATTTTGCCTCTGCAGTGGACAGAGACACACAATTTTGTTTCTTGCTGAACCATGAAATAAGATTATTACCCAAGAAGAAACATCCTCCTGAAGTACTTTTTCTGTCATCAGCACTTCCTGCCCAGTCTGCATCACAATATCCAGTGAGAATGGGTTCACACCCATGAGAGTAGAGCATTCCATATTCACAAGTACCATTCACATATTTCAGGATCCTCTTGACTTGATTGATATGGCTGGTTTTGGGTTCTGCTTGATACCTAGCACATACCCCAACAGCAAAGGCAATATCAGGTCTACTGGCTGTGAGATACAACAGACTTCCTATCATGCTTCTGTATAGACTTTGATCAACACTGGTTCCCTTTTCATCTTTGGACAGCTTCAAATGGGTAGGTGCTGGTGTCCTTTTGTGAGAAGCATTTTCCATTCCAAACTTTTTGACAATGTTTCTAGCATACTTGCTCTGAGAGAGAAAGATTGAGTCTTCCATCTGTTTGACTTGCAGCCCAAGAAAATAGGTTAATTCTCCAACTAGACTCATTTCAAATTCAGATTGCATCTGATCAACAAAATGTCTAGTCATCTTGTCTGACATCCCACCAAATACAATATCATCCACATAGATTTGAGCTATCAGAATCTTCCCTCCTTCATCTTTAACAAAAAGAGTTTTATCTATCCCTCCTTTCCTGTATCCATTGCTAGTAAGAAACTCAGTTAGTCTCTCATACCAAGCTCTAGGAGCTTGTTTCAGACCGTAAAGGGCTTTTCTTAATTTGTATACATGATCAGGATGGTTTGGATCTGCAAAACCTTTAGGTTGTTCTACATAGACTTCCTCATTCAAATATCCATTCAAGAAAGCACTCTTCACATCCATCTGGTATAGTTTGAATTTCAGAATACATGCAATCCCTAACAATAGCCTAATTGACTCAAGTCTGGCAACAGGAGCAAAGGTTTCATCAAAGTCAATTCCTTCAACTTGGGTGTATCCTTGAGCAACTAGCCTTGCTTTGTTTCTGATAACAGTTCCCAGTTCATCTGTCTTGTTCTTGTAAACCCATTTAGTTCCAATGACATTAGTACCTTTAGGTCTTGGTACCAGCTCCCATACTTCATTTCTTTCAAACTGGCCTAGTTCTTCCTGCATGGCATTAATCCAGAACTCATCTGTTAATGCTTCCTTGACATTTTTAGGTTCAATTTTTGACACAAAACAAGAGTTTGAGACAACTTCTCTTGACCTTGTAATAACTCCACTGTTGAGATCTCCTATAATAAGTTCTTTAGGATGATCTTTCTGAATTCTTATAGAAGGACTCTTGTTAGGGGGTTCAGTCTCAGCTTCTGTGATAGTGGGACTGCAATCATCTTCTCTTGTAGAACCTTCTGCTGTAAAATCCCAGAATGTTCCGACATCTTCTGTGACATCTGCTTGATTGTGAACATCATCAACCACAACATTTATGGATTCCATTATTATTTTGGTTCTTGAGTTGAATACTCTATAGGCTCTACTGTTTGTAGAGTAGCCCAGAAAGATTCCTTCATCACTCTTGGGATCCATCTTCCTCCTGTGATCTCTATCAGCAAGAATGTAACACTTACTACCAAACACATGGAAGTATTTGACAGTGGGTTTTCTTCCCTTCCAGATCTCATATAGGGTGGTAGAGGTTCCTTTTCTTAAGGTAACTCTATTATGGACATAACAAGCAGTATTCATGGCTTCAGCCCAGAAGTAGATAGGAAGATTCTTAGCATGGATCATGGCTCTTGCTGATTCTTGAATAGTTCTATTCTTTCTTTCAACAACCCCATTTTGCTGTGGAGTAATAGGGGAAGAGAATTCATGATGTATTCCTTCAGAGGAGCAGAATTCAGCAAACTTTTGATTCTCAAATTCCTTTCCATGATCACTTCTAATTCTCACAACACCATTTTCTTTTTCTCTTTGAATTCTTTGACATAGGTCCTTGAAAACATCAAACACATCTGACTTTTCTCTGATGAAGTTTACCCAAGTGTACCTGGAGTAGTCATCCACAACCACATAAGCATATTTCTTTCCTCCAAGACTTTCTATTTGCATTGGTCCCATCAAGTCCATATGTAGAAGTTCAAGAACTCTGGAAGTAGTCAGATGTTTAACCTTTGGATGTGACATCCTGGTTTGTTTTCCTACCTGACATTCACCACATATTTTTCCTTCATCAATTTGTAGCTTAGGAATTCCTCTTACAGCTTCCAGAGAAATAATTCTTTTCATACCTCTTAGATGAAGGTGACCAAGTTTTTGGTGCCACAACTTTGCTTCTTCTTCTTTAGAACAAACAGTAGAATAGCTGGATTCATGAGACACCCACAAGTAGCAGTTATCTTTGGATCTGACACCCCTCATTACAACTTCCTTTTCTTCATTAATAACCACACACTCAGCTTTGGTGAAGTTGACTTGGTATCCTTGGTCACAGAGTTGACTGATGCTTATGAGATTGGCAGTCAGGCCTTTGACCAACAAAACACCTTCTAAATTTGGTACTCCTGAACAATCTAATTTTCCAACTCCTTTGATTTCTCCTTTAGCTCCATCACCAAAGGTTACATAACTAGTAGAATGACTCTTGATATCAACAAGCAGATTTTTGATTCCAGTCATGTGTCTGGAACATCCACTATCAAAATACCAGTCTTCTTTGGCTGAAACTCTAAGAGATGTATGGGCTATTAAAGCCATACTTTTAGGTTTCCATTGTTGCTTCTGGATGGGCATGATCTGCTTAGGTTTGTAAGAAGGAGTTTGATCTGGATATCCATATAGTCTGAAGCAAAAAGGCTTAATGTGTCCAAATCTTCCACAGTAATGACATCTCCATCTTTGAAACTTTCTCTTCATTTTACCTTTCTCGTGATGTTGAGTCACATGTTTTGCCATCGGCTTCAACATCTCAGCTTCAGGTTTAGTTCTGCTACTATCTTGGACATATTTCTTTGCACCAACAAATCCTATACCAGACATGTCTCTTGAACTTTTTCCAACCTGCAAGATCTCCTCCAACATATCCGTGCCACTGTTCAACATTTTTACTGATTTTGACATCTGATCAAGTTTGGATTGTAGCAGGATAATTTCACCATTCAGTTCAGATATAGTTTCATTAAGCTCTTTGTTATTAGCTTCCAACTGGGCTATGTATTTCTTCTGCTTTTCACCTTGTTGACATACTTCAGCACTTCTGATACACAGCTTTCTGTAGGAAATTGCCAGTTCTTCAAAGGTTAGCTCATCTTCACTAGCATCTTCATCAGAATTGCAAACTCCAGTAAGGGCTGTGACATGTTTGGCTGATTCTTCTTCAAAATCACTCTCGGAATCTTCATCAGACCAGGAGACTGACAATCCTTTCTTTTGTTTCTTGAGATAAGTAGGGCATTCAGCTCTAATATGTCCATACCCTTCACATCCATGACATTGGATCCCTTTGTTGTGGTTGTACTTTTCTTCTGGTTTAACTCCTCTGCCAGAGTCATAAGATCTATTGATGTCAGATGAGATGTTCTTGACATTAGGTATTGACTTCTGATGCATCCTTCTCATAATTTTGTTGAATTGTTTACCAAGCATAGCTATAGATTCAGATACATTCTCTTCTCTATTTTCCTTAACTTCTTCTTGAGAGTTGGACACAAAAGCTATGCTTTTGTTCTTTTTTTCAGAATTTTCATTGATTCCCATCTCAAAGGTTTGAAGGGATCCAATTAACTCCTCTACCTTCATTTTGCTGATGTCCTGTGCTTCTTCTATAGCTGTAACTTTCATATCAAATCTCTTAGGTAGGGATCTAAGGATTTTCCTCACCAACTTTTCATCAGACATTTTTTCTCCCAAAGCTCCTGAGGTATTAGCAATATCGAGTAAATTCATATGAAAATCCTTAATACTTTCATCATCCCTCATCCTTAGATTTTCAAATTTTGTAGTTAGCAGTTGAAGTCTTGACATCTTCACTTTGGAGGTGCCCTCATGAGTAGTCTTTAGGATATCCCAGACATCTTTGGCTAGTTCACACTGGTGAACCAGTCTGAATATATTTTTGTCGATTCCATTGAATAAAGCATTTAGAGCTTTAGAGTTGCCAAGCGCCAATGCCTCTTCATCTTTGTCCCAATCTTCCTCTGGTTTAAGAGTTTTGTTGCCATCTTTATCAGTAATAACAGGATGTTCCCATCCTTTGTTCACAGCTCTCCATGCTTTGCTGTTCACGGATTTCAGAAAAGCCACCATGAGAGGTTTCCAATAATCATAATTAGAGCCATCCAGAATGGGTGGTCTCATTATAAATCCACCACCTTCTTTGTCCATCGAACCAGAAAATACTTTCCCTAGATCTCACCCAGTAAAAACAGGCAGGGTGCCTGCTCTGATGCCAATTGAAATTCTGGACTCAGACACGCGATGTCTTACAGGATGTCACGACATCACTATTTGAATGTTTTTAAACAAATGAACAAAGTGTAAACAGAAAACAACACAGGAAAATTGTTAACCCAGTTCGGTGCAAACACACCTACATCTGGGGGCTACCAAGCCAGGGAGGAAGTCCACTATAAGTAATATCAATTCAAGGTAATACAACTCAATATTACGCCTTTCACTTAATATCTACCCAATGCAACTTCAATCTAAACAACTTAGACCAGAGATCCTACTCACTCCCCCTCAATCACAGCAGTGATAAAGAACTAACAGACGAATGACAAAAGAAGACACTCTTCAAAAACACAACTTGATCTTGCTTAAAAGCTTTGATCAAGTACAATAGTACTCTTGCTTAAAAGCTTTGAGTACTTCTTACAACTCAAAACAAAAACGCCTAGACCAAGACATTCATCATGATGATTGTTTGGCTTACAAGAAGGCTAGTACACAAAACAAAAAAACACAACAAACTTCTGGACGGCAAACCCTAAAAACCAAAAAACCATTCGTCCAGCAGCTTCTTCAATTGTTATAAATAACCTTGCAGCAGCTGGGCCTTGGATCCAATATTAGTTTTAACCCTAATTAAGACCATTTCCATAAAGCAAAGATCCTATGAATAACCATCGCATAAAGCTGTTCTGAAACAAATCAATATCCAAAGTTTCCAAAAGAGGCGCGCAAAGTCTTAACAGATCAAACAACCATAACGAGAACATAATAAAACACAGCAGCTTCGGATGTCATGACATCGGTCTTGACATCAGGTAAAAGCCTGCACAAGAAAAACTTCAAAACAATGCATGTCATGACACCAGGTTTGACATGATAAAGACACTATTTGTTTTACCAAAAAAAATACAGCCAATCAATAACATCTACACTTTTTCTCCTTGGGGTTTTTCAGGAAGCATTCAGGCAGGTATATTTATTTCAATGAATTTCATTTTGTACTAGTTTTTCACTTTTTTTTTTCATTTTTTTTTCTTTTTCTTCTTTTTTTCTTGCCTTTCGGAGTCCTACCCCAAACTTAGATTTTTGCCTTATTATCACAGATATAGCCTTAGACATATCTAGCAAACATGGGTGACACAAGTAAGGTGATACGACGAAAACACACATGCGGGTGATGGTTAATTTATGGGTTAAACAAACAAATGGCTCTGGCTCAAAGGGGTTTTCAACGGATGATAGTAATGTGAGATGGGATGGCTAGAAAGGCCCTGGGTTAAACAACAATTTGCCTCAGTGTGTATTCTCATACTGTGTGATTCTAACAGAATAAATGCAAGATCGGAGTGATAAAATCATACCTAGATAAACTCTCATGATGATAATTTAGTGTTTGGCTTCTGTATCCTCACATGTTGGGTAGTTTACAGGATCCAGAACATTCTTCACATAATGCAGCATCTTTTCTTCTAAAGTAGGCCATTCTCCTCTCACAGTCCGGTGTTATCCACTTTGCGTCCAACTCTTTTTTTCCGGCTGCACCAACTATCCAGAATGACTAAGGAACCAGTTCACAATTGTGATCTTTCCTCCACTTAACTGCTCTTCCATCCTATTCCGGGTATTTGTATCCAGCTTGCAACATGTTATCCACTAAAAAGAAATAAATTTAAAACACACAAGCACTTGAATTGAAATAACAAACTAAACAAACGATAAAAATAAACCAAACAAAGACCTTAATAAAACAAAAGAAAATAAGAAACCCTCCCCCACTTGAACGACACATTGTCCCCAATGTTATCGAACAAATGAGAAAGGTAACTCACTGCTCGGGTGGAGGTGGTGGTGGTGGGTATTGGAACATCATGTGTTGAAGCATCCAATTCATACTGTCCATGAGTTCCCCTTGACGAGTTTGTTCCGTACCTTGACGGAATAACTCAACTCCTTGTCGGGTCTGTTCTGCCCTCAAATCACCTAACTCATGTTGCAGCCATACCCATTCTTCCCGGGCGAATACACTCGTGTTGGCTCCTCCAGTAGGGTGCACTCTGGGTGGTTGTTCCCTGTTGGTTGGGCCACCCACATCGTCTTGCATGAAATCAGGATCCTCCTGCTCTGCTTCCTCATCAATTACCTGAAAATCATCAGCAAATATCCCATACTCCCAGTTTTGATTTTGTAAAGTAGAAATCCGCCCGGGAGAAGGGAGCATCATAATAATCTTTTTAGATACAAGGTATGCATACCGGTTACCTGCGACACGGATTACATTTTGGCTAATGAGAGCCTGTAAGTTAATCAAATGTCTACCGTTCACCGGAACATCTTCTGCCTCATAGCCCAAATGGCTAGCAATGCGGGTAATCATACCCCCAACTGAAATGTCGCCGGTAGTCGCTTTCCCCATCTTCCTTAAATGATTGGCAGCAAAAGCGGCAACGTTGGCGGGACTTTGCGTAGTCATGCAATGCATCAAATACAACTCCGCTTGGGAGGCTACGCCGGTACTGTCACCCCTGCCAAACAGAGAAAAATCCAAACATTTTTGCACATACCTGAAACACGGATTTTGGATCCGTGAAGCTTTTGCACCTTTTTCTTCGTATTGTTCTTCACCAGTAATTTGTCTCCAAAATTCACCGGGAATAAAAATCTCCGGGACCGTACCAGGTCCGTACACTGGCAAATTAAGCACCAAACCCAACTCTTCCACAGACAAAGAATGTTCATTATTAAATAGCCTAAAGGTCATAGTGCCCGTGTGAATTTTATGCGAACCATCCCATACCGGTTTCAATGCAAATTCAACAGTACTCAAAAATTCCAGAGTCATTTTTTCAAATGTGGGTGTCTCAAATCGCATGAAATCTAGGACTCCTAATGTGTGCAACAACCTAGTGACTTCTTCTGAGAGTCCTAATTGAACAAGAGTGTCTCTACACATATACCTAGTGGGTATCATCTTTCTACGAAGGTGGTGTGAGTACCTTACCTCTTGTTCCAGTTTGGGGAAAATAATTCCATGAGCATTTACCGGTTCAGCCGCTTGTTGGGTACGCGATGTGCGCTTTCGTGCTTGTTTTGGAGGCATATTGAGTTTCTGCACAAATGAAAATTCCAAATAATAACAGAAATTAAAAATTAACCAATTAAAAATCCGTTACCGTAGGTTCGTAGAGCATGAATAGTAGAGCAACTTTTCTAACTGGAGTGGTCGAATTCGGATTGATATGAGGGAGTGTGTGAAGCTTTGAAGGAGTGGAGGCTATGGAGGTTTTGGTTTTTAGGTTTTTAGAAGAAGAAGAAGAAATATGAGAGAAGGAGAGAATGGAGAAGAAATAGTGAGAAAAAGGGGTAAATTCATGGTGGGGCCCACCAGATTTGGGAAAATTTTGAATTAAAAATTCTGATGCGCAGAAGGACACGGGCGTGTCATGCTACACGGTCAGCCCGTGTCACCGTTGACATGAATTTTCTTCCTTACGTACTCGGACACGGCCGTGTGGTAGGACACGGTCAGACCGTGTCTTGCCTCTGTTTTCCTCCAGAAACTTCATTTTCCATGCCTCGTCTGACACGGCCGTGTGGTAGGACACGGTCAGACCGTGTCTTGCCTCTGGTTGTGAAAAAAGATTCAATTTCCACGCCTCCTGTGACACGGTCGTGTCTCAGGACACGGTCAGACCGTGTCAGTCCCTTCTTCTTGCAATTTTTTTTGTTTCTGAGTCCAGCTTGTCTCTCTCATAACACCACCATGAATTGTCACCTGACACACAATTAGACAAACATCCAAAAAGAAATGACATAATGAAATAATTAGAATAACATAAATAAAACGCGTGAGTTGCCTCCCACGAAGCGCTGCGTTTAACGTCGCGTGGCTCGACGGTTCTCCCTTTCATTCAAATAGGTGAACATTCTCTATCAATCCTCTTGCTTGGCCTTGATAGTATGGCTTTAATCTCTGTCCATTTACTTTGAAAATACCTCCGCTCTCTTGATTCTTCAATTCCACTGCTCCATGCGGAAATACTTTGTGAACCGTAAAAGGTCCTGACCACCTAGACTTTAATTTACCAGGAAAGAGTCGGAGCCTGGAATTAAACAGCAACACCAACTGTCCTTCCCGGAATTCTTTCTTTTCTATCCGCTGGTCATGCCATTTCCGATTTTGCTCCTTATACACTTTGGCATTCTCATAAGCCTGATTTTGAAACTCTTCTAATTCGTGTAGCTGTAGAATTCTTGACTCCCCCGCTTTGACTAAGTCATAATTAAGCAACTTAGTTGCCCAGAAAGCACGGTGTTCAAGTTCTAATGGCAGGTGACATGCTTTTCCATAAACCAACTGGTACGGCAACATTCCTATTGGTGTTTTGAAGGCCGTCCGATAGGCCCACAGGGCATCATCTAACTTTATTGACCAATCCTTACGGGAAGCATTCACTGTCTTTTCCAGGATTTGCTTTATCTGCCTGTTTGACACTTCCACTTGCCCACTTGTTTGGGGATGATATGGGGTCGCAATTTTGTGCTTCACATTGTACTTCTTCAATAAATTTTCCATTAACTTGTTCAAAAAGCGTGTCCCTTCATCGCTTATTAGAGCTCTCGGTACCCCAAACCTCGAAAAGATATTCTCTTTGATAAACTTCACCACTACTTTGGCATCATTGGTTGGAAGTGCCGCAGCTTCTACCCACTTAGACACGTAGTCCACCGCTACCAGAATATAACTTTTTCCAAACGACATCGGAAACGGACCCATGAAGTCAATCCCCCATACATCGAACAATTCTACCTCTAACATGCCTGTTTGAGGCATTTGGTTCCTCTTAGAAATGTTACCTGTTCGTTGACACCGGTCACATTCCTTGACGATGTTCTGCGCATCCTTAAACAGCGTAGGCCAATATAATCCTGATTGGAGAACTTTGGCAGCTGTCCTGTCTCCACTAAAATGCCCTCCATACTCCGAGTTATGGCAAGCTCGTAGAACATCTATTTGCTCTTCCTCTGGCACACATCTCCTCACTAATCCATCTATACCCCTTTTGTATAGAAAAGGTTCATCCCAAAGATAAAACCTACAATCATGCAAAAACTTCTTTTTTCTGTTATAATCAAAGTCATCAGGGATAACGTTACCTACCAAGTAGTTTGCATAATCAGCAAACCAAGGAACTCCCTTCACAGCTAGGATTCGTTTGTCAATAAATTCATCCTTGATGGGGTGTGTCTCCTCCGTTTCTGCTATTGGGGACATCCTGGATAGATGATCAGCGACGGTGTTTTCACACCCTTTCTTGTCCCGAATCTCCAGATCAAATTCTTGTAGTAGCAGAATCCATTGTAACAATCTCGGCTTTGAATCCTGTTTAGAAAAAAAGGTACTTTAACGCAGCATGGTCAGTATAAACAATTACCTTTGTCCCTAACAAATAGGATCTGAACTTGTCGAAAGCGTACACCACCGCTAACAATTCTTTCTCTGTTGTTGCATAATTCATTTGGGCAGGGTTTAACACATGACTTGCATAGTAAATCACATGCAAGAGTTTCTCCCTTCTTTGCCCGAGCACTGCTTCCACTGCTATGTCACTAGCATCACACATTATCTCAAAGGGTAGAGACCAATCCGGGGAGATAACAATAGGGGCAGATACCAATTTGTTCTTCAGCGTTGTGAAGGCTTCCTCACATTTCTTATCAAATACAAACTGAGTATCCTTCACTAACAAATTTGTTAACGGCTTAGCAATCTTCGAGAAATCTCTTATGAATCTGCGGTAGAATCCCGCATGTCCCAAGAAACTCCTTATCCCCTTTTCATTCACAGGCGGCGGTAAGTTAGTAATGACTTCCACTTTTGCTTTGTCTACCTCGATGCCTCGATGTGAGATTTTGTGCCCGAGAACTATTCCTTCTCTCACCATGAAATGGCACTTCTCCCAGTTTAGGACCAAGTTGGTTTGCTGACACCTTTCTAATACCAGAGACAAATTCATCAGACACTCATCAAAAGACGGACCAAACACCGAAAAATCATCCATAAACACTTCCATGCTCTTCTCGAGCATGTCAGCAAAAATAGATGTCATACACGTTTGAAAAGTAGCGGGCGCATTACATAAGCCAAACGGCATTCTCCTGTATGCAAAGATACCATAGGGACATGTAAATGCCGTCTTCTCTTGATCTTCAGGAGCTACTGCAATTTGGTTGTAACCCGAATACCCATCCAAAAAGCAATAATAATCATGACCAGCTAACCTTTCCAACATCTGATCAATAAAAGGCAGAGGAAAGTGATCTTTTCGGGTGGCGGTGTTCAATCGACGGTAATCAATGCACACTCTCCATTCGGTAACTGTTCTTGTAGGGATTAACTCGTTCTTCTCATTCATTACCACAGTTGTTCCTCCCTTCTTCGGCACGACATGAACTGGACTAACCCATGAGCTATCAGAGATTGGGTAGATTAGTCCTGCATCCAGTAACTTCACCACTTCCTTGCGCACAACCTCTTTCATTGCTGGATTAAGTCTTCTCTGCGGTTGCACTACTGGCTTCTGATCTTCTTCCATTAAAATTTTGTGCATGCAAACGGTAGGGCTAATACCTTTCAAGTCTTCAATTGCCCATCCGATCGCACCTTTGTACCTTTTAAGAACATGTATAAGCTTTTCCTCCTGAACTTCTTTTAATGCAGAGTTAATAATGGTTGGACATTTCTCTTCCGAATCAAGAAAAATGTATTTTAAATTCTCGGGTAGCTGCTTCAACTCTGTCCCCTTTTTAACTTCTTTATTTTCTTCAGTTGATAGTGGTTCTCGCAAATCTTCCCACTGGTGTGGTTTAGATCTTGGCCACTGGGGTTGTGCTTCCATCATATCTAACACTTCTAACTCTTTTTCATCCATCTCTTCATTCTTTTCAGACAAAGATAAACTTAAAACCCTTTCAAGCGGCAACTCAGGCACAAGACAATTTACTGCTTTGATGAACACTGTGTCTAACACTTCGATGTTTTTGCTTGTTCCTGTCTCTTCTTTGAACCTCATCGAGTCTCTAACATTGATCTTCAATACCTCATCATAGACTTTGAGTGTCATTGTCCCTTCTTCCATATCGATCATTACCCGTCTAGTCTCAAGAAAAGGTCTTCCCAGAATTATGGGGATTTCCTCATCTTCAGGCATATCAAGAACTACAAAATCCACAGGGAACACAAACTTATCAATTCTTACTAGAACATCTGTAGCAATTCCATACGGTTTCTTTGTGGAGTTATCCGCAAACTGCAATGTCATCCTAGTATCTTTTACAACACCAAGGCCTAGCATCCTGTAAATTGAGAGCGGCATGAGACTTACACCTGCACCCAGATCTATTAGAGCCTTTTTGAACATCCTATCCCCTATTTCACAGCGAATGGTTACTGCGCCTCTATCTTTCTTTTTTTGCGGAATCTTCAGTCCCTGCAAGATAGCACTACACCGTTCAGTTAGCACCACTGGCTCCATTTCAATGGATCGTTTCTTTGAAATGATGTCTTTCATGAACTTGGAATAGATTGGCATTTGTTCCAATGCCTCGGCAAAAGGAATGTTGATCTCGAGTTTCTTGAACAATTCTAAAAATTTCTCAAAGTTTTTCTCATTTAGATCTTTCTTTTTTGTTCTTGTAGGATAAGGAAGAATGATCTTTGGCTTGCCCTCCTTAGATTTTTCTTTTTCACTTACAGGTGACATCACCGCTTCCTCAGTTTTCTTCTTATCCTCTCTGATTTCCACATCAACTTCAATCAATTCTTTTTCTTCAACAACATTCTCTTCAACATTTTCAACAGCTTTACTTCTTCTTGTTACTACAGCTTTTACTCCCTGGTTGTCTCTGGGGTTTGTTATAGTCGAACTAGGTAGGGACCCTGGTGCTTGAGCATTCGCCAATTGATGTGCTATTTGTCCCATTTGGACCTCTAAATTCTTGATAGACGCTGAAGTGTTATTATGATTATTCCTTGTCTCCTCTTGAAACTGAGTGTTGTGAGCTGCCATCTTTTCAAAAGCTAGCTCCCAATCTGCTTTCTTTGGAACTTGCTGTTGTTGTTGTTGATATTGTCCCTGACCTTGCTGTTGATTGTTCCCTTTTTTTATCTTTCCACCCAAAGTTTGGATGGTTCCTCCAACCTGGGTTATAAGTATTAGAGTATGGGTTGTTTTGTTTGAGAAATTTGATTTCTTCGATTTATTGAGCTGTAGCGAGGCAATGTGTTGTCAAATGAGGCCCTGCACAAATATCACAATTAGCAGTTTGAGCTTGTTGTATCTGAGCTACGTGTTGAGTAGAGATATTCATGGCTTTCAACTTCTTTTCCACCTCTGCAGCTATCCTCTCTTCAATTTTCAATTGCTTATTAGCTTCTAATTTCAAATCTATCACTCCCTCTGGTTTACTAACAACTCTGTCATATAGTTCCAAGTGTTCATTAGCAGCTATCGCCTCAATAATTTTCTTGATACCGGTGGCTGTTGAGAAATTAGATGAGCCACCAGATGCTGTGTCGATTAGTTGCTTTGTTGGAATTCTCAAACCATTCACAAAAGTCTGCATCTGTTCTGTTGAATCTAGATTATGAGTAGGGCATGCCACTAGGAGTCTCTTAAATCTTTTATAAGAGTCCCCCAATGATTCACCCTCCTTCTGTTTCAAATTAAGGATTTCATATCTCTTTTTGATGAACACTGATGCTGGAAAATATTCATTTAAGAACGCTGTTTCCATCTCTTCCCATGTTGTAATGCTACCAGCGGGTAGAGAATAGAACCACTCTTCTGCTTCATCAGCCAGAGTGAACGGGAACATCCGCAACTTTTTCTGCTCTTCAGTATGCCCATCGATCTTCAATGTTGTGCTCATAGTCAGAAAACGTTGCAATTGCTTATTAGCATCTTCATTTACCCTTCCAGAGAAGGATCGTCTCTCTAATTGGGTTACAGTGCTCGGATGGAGCTGAAAATTGGGAACGTTCACCGGTTGGTTGACAATAGTCTGTCTACCAGCTAGTGCATTGTTTGCTCCGTAGTCACCCAACAATCTCTCTGGTGGATTATCTCCCATGGTGTCAGGAAGTGTCTCTGTCTCTGAATTCGAATCTTCTGAATGAACGGAGACTTCTCCTTCGTTGTCAGCCAGTCGTGCTGCTTCTCTTGCCTTCCTTAGCCGAGTGTGAAAAGTTCTTTCTATCTCTGCGTCAAAAGGAAATTTAGCTGAGGCCTGACCTCGCATATAAGATTAGACAAAAATTAGTATTGATAAATTGTAACAAAAGCAAACAAAAATAAGAAAATTTTAATTGCAGAGCAATAAAATTCCAATTAATGAGTAATCAATTTCGTATTATGGCAGTCCCCGGCAACGGCGCCAAAAACTTGATCGGGAAAATAGCAAGTGTACTATTTTTGCCGAGTAGTAATAATGGGTTTATCCCAGAGTATCGAATCTCAAGGACTGCGTAGAAAACATGAAACCAAAGATCTCATCAATTGAACAAAAACAATAGTTTGGTTTGTTGGTTATATCTTGTAGCAGTAAATTAAATTAAAGCAAATAAAAGGGTTGACTTTTGGTTGGGAAAACATGCTAGGTTGGTGTATGATTTGCCACATTACTAATCCTACTCTTTGATCATTCAACAAGTTCATTTAGGTAAACCACTGATTCTCAAGAATGTCTTCCTTAATTCCTTAATAGAAAACCTTTAACCTAAATTATCAATTATACTTCCGCTGAAATTGATAACGTGATTAAGCAAACCTTACCAAGAATTATACTAGTTATTGAAAGATTATCCTAGTCCTAGGTAGAATCTCAACAATATCATTGTTGGTGAAACATTAACACATCCTTCCGGTGTTATAGTGTTAATCATGCTAATCTACGTTCCCGTAACATTAAACAATAATTCTTCACAAACAATGAGATTTAAAACCAAATGATAGTTGATTGATTAACCAAAGAAATAAATATTCATAGCATGACAAATCAGGGACACCCCCCTAGCATTGGGGGGTTTAGCCTCTCATAGCAATAGAGTTATACATAATTGAGTTTAAAGACATTACAAGATGATTAAATTTTGATCTTCAATGGTTGGCACCTTTGAAGTTCTCCGTCTTCACGTCTCTTCTCTTTTCTGTATTCTCTTCTCTTCTTGTCCAAAAGTCCTTTTTTCTGTCTTCTCTACTCCTTTTTGTATTCCTAGGTCAGAACTCATGTCTCCGGCAAAGTCCAAAATACCCTTTTCTCTCACAAGATCAAATATAATAAAAATTGGGATTTCTGCTCGCACGCTGACACGGTCGTGTCAGATGACACGGTCCGACCGTGTCGTGCTTCATGTAGCCCAAGACAACGTTTTCTTCTTCTTTGTCTGACACGGTCGTGTCAGATGACACCACCAGACCGTGTCAGCTTCTTTGGCTCTTCCAAAAGCTTCCTTGATGCATTCCGAACTCCGCCTTTCGACCATAGTACCTGAGGCAATGCAAACTACCAATCCAGACCAGAAAAACATCAAAAGAACTCTTAAACTACTAAATAAACTTAACAAAGATCAAACACATAAAAACTAAATACTTGACCAAAATACTAAAATAACTTACTAACATGTTACAAACTATGACAAAATATTACCGAAAACAGAATGAAAAGTAGCAGAAATGGTGACCGATCATACCCTAAAAACGAATTGAAGTACCTGACCCTCTCAAATAGAGGGTTTTTATATTGTTCACAGCGCTTGGCTATTGGTCTAAATTTTGGGCTGCATCGAGGATTCAGGCCCAAAATGTGTGACTACTAAGAATATAGGAGTATGTCTAAGAATTCTGGGAGGCTGTCCGAAACTAGTCGTTAGGCTAGGCAGAGACGTACTCCTAGGCAGCAGAGGTGCCCAGCAAACAAATGGCTATTTGTCCTCGACTGAGAGGTGTAACACCCTAAATTCCCCGATGTAATTTATAATAAATCATAGTAAATTAAAACTAATTTAAACATTTAGGATGTCACCATCATTCACCAACATACATATGCAATACGATACGTAACACATTTGAAACATAAATCACATATTTCTCATGTTTAAACTTCATAAATTTTATTAGCAACGGAAAACATCAACAATGATTAGTTCTAACTCTCCAACATGAGTTATAACAATAACAACCCAAAATTAATATCAATCACCAAAATTATCCAACAAACGAAGTTATACATAAGTTTACTCCTAATTAACATAATTAAAAACAATGCAAAAATCCCTAGTGTTACGTATCAGAGCAGACACTGACTCGACATACGCATAAAGAGGTCAATCTCCTTAGCTATCTCAATCACGAGTTACTCCTGAGTATTTGCACGTTACCCACGTAGAGGCAACATTCAAACAGAAGGGGTGAGATCCACAATTATATAGAAATACACATAATAATATATATTTAGACATATAAATCATTCAACAATTTCACCTATTCAACAGACTCTCACATTACAACAAACCACATGTGATAATATAATATACATGCAGACACATTTTTTTTAACTTTAAGGGCCCGTATGGTGCGCAGGATAAGAGACAAGATAGGATATCTGTATCATATCCTATCTTAATCTAGTGTTTGCTGATACAACAAGATATGATAAGTTAATCCTGAAATTTATTATATCCTGCCTCACTAGTTCAAATTTTTATCCTGAATCTGAGTTGGGTTAGAATCCGGCAGGATAGGATAAGAAAATGATTTACTAATTTACCCCTATAAAATAATTTAAAATAAAAAAGTTAAATATGACAAAATATAAATAAAATTTAATTTGATATTAAATTAAAAATATTAATAATAATTTTTAAAAAATATGTATGACTGTCATATATATATATATATATATATATATATATATATATATATATATATATATATATATATATATATATATATATATATATATATATATATATATATATATATATATATACTAGAATTCATGATCTTTTTCAAGAAAAATTGAAATTATTTACTCAATAGTGTTAATGAGTTTTTTTATAATTATAGAAAATTATAATTTTAATTACCTATTAATAAATTTTTAAATATTTTACAAAATAATTTAAAAAAAATACATACACATACACACATATATATATATATATATATATATATATATATATATATATATATATATATATAATTTAGTATCATGTGTGAACCAAACACATGATAGGATAAGTCTTATCCTGTCTGTATCATATCCTGTCCTTATCCTGCTTGATATCCTATCATGTCTCTATCATATTCTGCGCGCCAAACGGGCCCTAATAGTATTAATATTTTTTTAATATTTTAATTTGATTTTTAGAATGGTGTTAGTTAATTAATTGAGGAGTATTTTATTTATTGTGTGATGGAGAGTTATTAGAAATTAGAGTAGTATTTTATAAGAATTAATATTATTTTACTATTATTATTATTATTAATTATTATATTTGAAAGTTGGAGTATTTTAAATAATTATTTGAGTATTTTAATTAATTAGTTATATTTAATTAGTTTATTGTGATGGTTGAGTTTATTAAAAAATTAGTGATTTGATCAATTTAATTCTATTTTAATTAAATTAGAGTAATATTTATTTATAATAAAATAATAGAAATTAGAGTTTTAGAAATTAAAAAGAATAGGGGTGTGAGGAGAATTGCAGGGTGAAAGGAGAATGAACCAACTTATGGTAAATAAATGGATAAGACAAGGAGAACTTTGGTTAGCACCTATTACTTTAGGAAAAGAGGGAGACCTAGGAGAAACCTTCGAGAGCGACGAAAAATCCCAAAGAGGCTAAAAATTTTCATACATGGATGGCTAAACAGAGGAATAGTGAGGGGTCCTTACCCTCATGACTTCTTCATTCCTTTATCTGTATTTGCTGTTTGTGGTCAAAAAGGTTTGGGCAAAACCATTGAGGCGATCTATGATAATGTTTTACTTTTGATATGTTATTGTTTTTATTGAATTCTGATATATCTATGACCAAGTATACTGGTGCATTTATGAGTTGATGCTTTTATAAGGCGGGGTTGATTTAAATGAACAATAGTTACGCCATAAGGCGAGAATATATGCAATTGTATAATTTGTAAATTTGTTTGCCTTGTTGATGCTTTGGTGTTGAATGATGAAATTGTGGTGACGCCATAAAGTAAATATGTGAAATTGTGATAAAATGTTATGTTATTGATTAATGATTTGTTGTGCCTTCTGGGACTGTTATTGGTTGCATTATACACATATTTGCATTGTGAATTGATTGTTGTTGTTGTTGTTGTTTTAAATAATTCATGTGTTAATGAATGTTATGTATGATACGATCCAAATTGTTTATTACACCGTTAACATTGGGAATGTATTTCTCACTCCTTTTTGTTTATTTATGTGGCTTGTTATACCAATGGTACAGATATCCATGTAGAGAAGCATTAATTGTTGTTATGTGGAAGGATTGATGTAGATGCCTACTTCTCTTTTATTGATCGTTTTGAGTTTACTTAGTATTTCTGGATTTTGCTTTAATAGTGTAATATTGGGGCAGGTTATCATTTGTTGATGTTTTGTTTAGAGTTTGTTGAATATATTTCCTTATGTTAAAACTAAGCTGTTTTATGAAAGTATGAGATACTTATGTTGAGTTGTTGATGTTTTAAATTCCGCTTCTTAATTTTACATTGAAAATTATGTTATTTTAGGAATGTGTAGCACCCCATGCTTAAAATAAATAATTTGTATTATCTTTTTAAATATGCACTTTTGGGTTAAGGTGTTACACACTAGACGATGTGGGGATTTGATTTTTTAGGTCGAACATACAAAGCATCTCCGACAACACCCCTGACATCTAGAGACGCACTCGGTACTGAGGGGGTTTGATTACTTTGGTCGGACGTACAAAGAGTCTATGATACACTTGGATTATGGAGGCGCCTCGACGCTGAGGGGATATGTTTTCTTTGGTCGGACGTACAAAGCGTCTCCAATGACACCCTAGGAATCTTGAGGGAAGCTCGAGGCTACGGGAACTAGATTGCTTTGATCAGACGTACAACGCATTTTTGACAGCACCCTCGGAATTTGGAGGCGCGCTCGGTGCTAAAGGGATTTGATTGTTGTGGTTGGATGTAAAAAATGTATTTCACAACACCCCTGATTCTGAGTCCAGTGTCAACTACATTAATTATACCCCAGTTCACTATTATGTTCATTCGCGTTTTGGTGTCATGAAAAAGGGACAAGGAATAAAGCAGAGCAACAAGAATATAATAGAAAATATCTATGTGTATTTTATTTCACTATTATATAAATAATTTACAAATACATTAATTAAATCTTTCGGTCGGCCACAAGTGTATACTAATTACTCGCCCTCGGATATGTTGTTCGGGTGGCTTGATGGTTGGTTGATCGGGAGGACTGAATCTCTAGCTTGGAAGATAACCAACCTCTAACTGGTTCGTGTGTCTTTGCTCTTCGGGTTCATGATGGTCTGACTTCTTTGAGGCATCTGGGATGCCTGATTGGTCTGGGAGATTGGGAATGATGTATTCGATTTGTTAATTCCTTTCTCAAATAGAAATCGGGAGCTTCTGTCAAACGTGAATACTGACAAGCCTTCTGGAGACTGGCCATGGGTTTTGGGATATCTTTCACAAGGCATCCCCAGTGGACCTTTGGTACGTTGTCAAGTTGGTGGTTGGTGGGGCTTATGGCCGGTCTTCTCAGAGATTACCTTTGGAGGCTGGTGCAATTTTATATCTAGATATGAGATCATCATCCCTGCTAACCTATAGGATTTTGAAGGATATTATAGATCTGGATGATGGAATTAACATCGGGTAGACTCTGGAGAAACTCGGTCATTACCTATGTGCACCGTTGATTTCAAGATCTGGAAAGGTGCGAATAAAGAAATTGAACGACCCTTGCAGATGGACAGAGATCGTTCAGATCAGAAGGTTGGGTATGATTCTAATTCGATGTCACATGGATGTTACACGTTGGTGACTTGAAAATAAGATCCGAAAATATGGAAATCATGGGAAATGGAAGTCATTTCCCACAGACTGCATCACTGTTCTGTTGTGGAACCATAAATGGAGGAGATTGCGGAAGCTATGGCAGAGCGAAGCTTTGCGAGTGATTCTGTGTTGCGGCACCGTGGTTCGAAGGTTGCGATCACTGTGTTTCTTGAATTTGAAATTTTGATCTTGAATTAACATTGTTGATCGATGTCGATCTTGAACCGTTGTTGCTAATCTCTAATACGACGGTTCATATGAAGAGTACCTACATGATTAACACTCCAACACCCAAGTCAGTTTAAGGTTCAAGATAATCGTAATGCGAGTGGAGTTTAGAGATTGTGTAATTGAAAACACTTTGTGAAAGTATTTGAATTTAATGGAGTAGGTTAGATAAATGGAATTCGTATGATTGAATCTTTAATGGTCGGTGCGTAGCAGGTTGTTGTCTTGAGGCCTTTGGCCGACACAAAATATAATTATTGATTTTTTATTGAATATAAAGATAGTTATTAAATTTCTTGTCACTTCTCTTTTAGCCAAGTTTCTTTGATAGTCAAGGTTCACAAATATGGTTGGTCCACATTCTAATTACTAGTATTACAGTAAAATGGGTTAAACCATTTTCACTTTGGATTCATATCCAATTTGGATCAAGCTAGTGGTCCATCTCCAACATATTGGCAATTCAGCCACGTATTTCTTTGACAACCCACACACTAGTACATATGCTTTAATATCATACACCAAAAAGACATGAAAAAGAAACATAACAACTAACCATACTATAAACAACAGCACCAGTACATATGCTTTAACATAATGCACCAAAAAGACCAGAAAAAGAAACACGACACCTAACCATATTATAAACGTGTGAATGAAACTCGTACAATATAGAATCTATAGAAATTTAAATAAATAAATAAAATAACAAAATGTGAATTTCATTAATCACTTTGGTAATCAAATGCATTTATAAAATTATTGACAATAGACACATTTTGAAGATGTTTTCATACAATACCAACCAAGTTTTTCTTTTCTTTAATTGAGATTGGCTTGATCAAAAGTAAAATCGACATTGAATTAAGAGCAGCCATATAAGTAAGAAATAAATAAATTATTTTTTAAATTAAAACCGTAAAACAGTAAGTAGAGGGGTCATTTTATTTAGGGAAATATTAACTAGTGCCCTCAGGGCAATGGTTAAGATTTTAAAATAGTAAATTTATCTCGATAATCTGCGTATTTAATGCCTTGAAAATTGAAATATTAAATTTTCTATAAAATATTTTCATTTTTTAAAATGCTTAACCTTAGAACTTCTACACATGCTTGTATCACAATAATCTTTATACATATATTTGTACCACCATTGACATCGTTATCACGGTCCTTACGGTCCTTGACAGTTCAATGTTACACACCATTTGGACACCACATTATTAAGAAAAACTGCTATTTTCTTTTTAAAATGTTTACTTCGGATTTTTAATTTTTCATTATAAAAATTGCAGTTGCATTAGATGATTTGTAACTTGGTTTTTAAAAAAAATTAGAAGCTAAGCAATAAAATATTTTGTTAACATATTGTAGTTGTATGTATGAAGCGTATAGCCATACAAAATTTGTAAATTAAATTTTTGTTGGCTTAATTACAACTTTAGTCTCCTATTTTGTTTTTTTTCTTGATTTTGATTTGTCTATTTTAAAAACTATTATTTTAATTTTTTTTTTTTAGTTTTCTATACAATTTTCGTCCCCTATTTTAACTTTTCGGTAAAATTACTCCTTATTTTTGTCTTTTTTAATAAAAAATTTAAAGGGAGACCAAAATCGTGGTTTTAAAAAAGAGAAGACTAAAATTAAAAAAATAACAAAATAAATGGACTAAAATTACAATTAAGTCATTTTTGTTTATTTTACTTCTTTTGTACGGGTGTGCTTATTTTGCTTTTTTTGTAGGGGTGCTTCCACGCGCAGTGATTTGTTTTTCTCCTACTTTTCTAACAACTATGCCATAATATTTTTAAGGGTTAATAGTCATTTGCCCCCTGCAATAGTAGCGATATTCGGTTTACCCCCCTTTTAAAAAAAATTTTGTTTTACCCCCCTGTAATATTTGGGTACCCCCTAAACGTGTAAAAACCAGGGAGTAAAATCAAAAAAATATATTTTACAGGGGGTAATTTTCCCTCTTAGGGGCAAAAGACTTGCAATTTTAATATTATAGGGGGTAAAACAAATTTTTTTTTTAAAAGGGGGTAAACCGAATATCGCTACTATTGCAGGGGGGCAAATGACTATTAACCCTATTTTTAATTGTTTGCCGTATATTTCTATCTACCTCTTTAATCTTGAAATTTTTGTTACTAGTTTTTTTATATTTTTTCTAAATTTTCTACTGAATTCACATATCTTCTTTCTCGATTGCTCAAACTACATAAGTTTGGTTTTCATTGTCTCTACTTCAATTAATGTCACATGTTAGTTCTTTACACCTAACATTATGTCACGTACAATATTAGGATCTTACAATTGGTCGGTAAAATGTTCGCATAAAGCAGCACAAACCTTCCTCCATTTTAACTGAATTTGGTGGTTTACCTCAATGTATAATTCTCCACCAATGAGTACTATGGACACGAGATTGTAGATGTTTTCATGATTTTGACATATTCAAAACTACAAAGACAATTCTCACAAAGCAAAATAAATATTTAGCCAAATAAAAATCACTCTTAATAATCTCAAAGCTGCAAAGTACATTACAATCAAAAGAGGGATGCATCCCATTTATTCAAATGACTGAATTCATATAAAAGTAGACTTGGTTGCATAAACAACCAAGTCATCAATAAAAGAGCTCCCAATTTTTTGAATCAAGTTGAAATTTCATCAATGTAGCAACAATAGACAGATGCTGAAATTTACTGAGGATTTGGAGGACGGCTATTGGCAACAGAGACCCTGGAGCCCCATTCAAGCAACTCTTTGCTAGTGTCATCCTTGTGAACAAACACTTCTATGAAACAAAAGCTGTCTTTCTTTGGTCCTGTTGCTGTGCCAATGGCTTCTACAAGCTCCTCTTCACAGTGTACCTGAAATATGACGCATGCATAAATAACAAAATCAGCACTTATATCCATGTTAAGAATACATCACATCAGTGTCAAGAGACTAACTCACCTTGGTAGTCCAACATTTTCCTTCACCATTGTGAATTGCATCAATCAATCCAGTGTAATTCCAGTTCTTGATAATGTTGTATGGCCCATCATGAATTTCAACCTCAATAGTGTATCCGCCGTTGTTTATCAGAAAGATGATGGTTTTTTGACCACATCGCAACATTGTCGATACATCCTGAGCAGTTACCTGCAAAGCATAGAAGATACAAAAATTGAAAAACTGTTTTCAAGAATAAATTACATGTTAAATGAAATCATGCTTGAGTTTATGCAAGACAAACCTGGAAGCTTCCATCACCGATGCAAGCAATCACTCGCTTCTCAGGGACTGCTTGTGCATAGCCAAGAGTTGCACCAACAGCCCATCCAATTGAACCATATTGCATTTGAAACTCGTACCTGCCAGCAAAATTTTATCTGGACTAAGAACGTATTGAAAAAAAAAATTGAAAAATACAACAAATCACATTCTCTCAACACTTACCCGCATCCCTCGGGTAATTTTAACTTTTGGCAGTTAAACCATGAGTCCCCAGTCTCAGCAATTACCGCAGTTTTACTAGACAGCATGTTTTGAATATGTTGGAACATAACATTAACTCTCAAAGGTTCTTTTGGTCCTGACTTCGAAGGTTTCCCATTTGGAATATATATCCTATGGTAATTTTCATAGGAAGCATTGTTGTGTTTGATACGCTTTGCAAGTGCCTTAAGGAAGTCCTCCATCATCACACCTCCAAATACAGGTCCATTACCAATCACAACGCGATCGGGCTGCACGATAATCGCCTTCTCTTTCTTGAAAAGAAATGAGTACCCAACCGAACTGTAGTCATTAAAAATAGGACCAGCAAACAAGTATGCATCAGCTGATTCAACAATCTCAGCACAGAATGCAGTACTCACAGCCCCCCAGTAAGTTCCAATGAAATGAGAATGGTCCTCAGGGACCATCCCTTTAGCCGATGGCATCACTGCAAAAGCGTAACCACTCGCATCAGCTAGTTTGACAAAGGCATCAGATGCTTTTGCTACTCTCAGTTTAGGACCACCAACTAGTACTGGTTTCACTGCTTTGTTTAGAAACTCTGCTGCTGCCTCAACTGCTTCCTCCAACTCCGTCTGATTAGACAATCTGAAAAAAAAAACACACAAAGCAACACAAATTAGATAAAAACTAATCATCCAAGTAATATTTGAGGATTTAAAAGAGAGAAAGACTTACTTAGGACTGAGTGAAAAGGGGACAGGTTCATGGCTGAAACTTGGGTGAGGAAGTCCAGGCAAGTTACAGCTAATGTTTATATAAACAGGCTTGCTCTCTTTCAGTGCAGTTGCTATTGCTGTATCAATCAAGTCATGAGCATCTTCCAAGTTACTCACCACAGCCTATATTACAAAAAAAAAAATTCACCAAAACTCAATCACATTGTACTTGTTAAATTTCTCATGACTTTATATATGGAAAACTTAAACTACATTTCAAAAGATTTTAATTGAGTACAAACCTGGAAGCAAGTAACAGTTTGAAAACATCTAAATTCTTGAGTAAAATCAGGCAACCCAATGGTATGATGAAGAATCCTGTTAGTTCCATAATCATTGGAGTTTGGTCCACCAGTGATACAAATAAGAGGCAAATTCTCACTATAAGCTCCAGCTATAGCATTAATGACACTAAGTCCACCAACAGTGAATGTAACCACACAAGCTCCGACGCCACGTGATCTGGCGTAACCTTCTGCTGCATACCCCGCATTGAGCTCGTTACAGCAACCTATATTGGTAAGTCCCGGCTCAGCGATGAGGTGGTCGAGCAGCAGGAGGTTATAGTCGCCGGGAACGGAGAAAACGTCGGTGACACCGACTTGAACTAGCCTCTGTGCTAGGTGGCGGCCTAGAGTAGCGTCCATGGTGGAAACTGCGGTCGATGGGGTCGACGGATGGATGGAGGCAGCAGTCCCGTTTGCTTTGGCAATGCCGTTGCTAGTTGGCTTGGTTGAGTCTAGAGTGGTCATTTTGTGTGTGTAGTGTGATGAATGATGATGTGTTTGTGAAAGGTTTGGTTTGGTTTGGTTTTAAAGGGAAATTTAGTAAGAGAACAGATATGAAGTTGTATGGATGTTGAATCATGAATGGTTTGAAGTTATAAATAGGAAGAAGCTAAGAGATGTTAGTTTAGCTTTTTTTGAAAAGGAAAAAGGAATTTTAGAAAAATTAGAATTGATTTTAGAATGATTTTTAAGGTGTTTGATTTTTTAAAGAGAAATTATTCTGTTTTAGAATTAATTCTATTTATAATTTTTAAATTTAAGTGATTTTTATATAAAAATTTGTTGCTGAACTCACTTAATATAAATTATTTAAATTTAAATTATTTTATATATAATTTATTTTTCATTTTCAATGAGAATCACTTCTACAAAATTAATTTTCCTCACCGCGGAATATTAAGGTACAATTAAAAGAAACTATGTGATGTGTTTGAAAATATTTGTATTTTGTTATACAATACATTAATTGAATTTGAAAAAATATTTTAATTAAATATAAATTGAAGATAAAACAACTTTTAAAAATAATATAAATTTTAGATTCAAATAAAATAAATTATAGAGACATAATCTATTATGCTTTATGAAATATTAAAATTAATTTTAAATAAATCTACAATATAAGAAAGTTAGATGGTCTGGAAATTACCCCTCTGCCCCTTGGCTTCTAGGATGCACCACGTGGCCAGCTTCTTTGCTTCCCTTTGTTTTGTTCTTATGTAGCTAGCTTCTTTGCAAAAGTATTGTTATTTTTTTTTTGTCTTTGCTTTTCAGCTGCTTTTCAAAAGACCCATACCTTTTCCAATTTGACAATATTTTTTGTATCTTCCTTGAAAACACAAATATATGATTTCCCTAAGTCTACCATCTTTGTACTCAACCTCAAACAACTCTCTTTTTTTTCTTCCACTTTCTCTCTTCACCCTTTTATGTAGGTAGTTTTTTTCCACTTTCTCTCTTCACCCTTTTATGTAGGTAGTTTTTTTCCACTTTCTCTCTTCACCCTATTATCCTTCTTCGGCTGTTATTTTCTTTCTTCCATTTTCTTTCTTTTTACCATTTGCTATGCCGATGAGTGTGGTGGTGGTGGTGGAAACGGGTTTCCGATAATGAGTGTGGTGGTGGTGGAAACTGATTTCCAGCGACGATTGTGGTGGTGGTGGAAACGGGTTTCCGGCGACGATTTTATGTTTTATTTTTATTTTTAGATCTGTAAAAATACTGTGGACAAAATTGTGTATGTATATAATAATTTGATGAAGTTTCATGTTTTTATGTTATGAAGTTAAAGATTAATTTACATTGTATATATTTTTCAGTCATAGGTTGAAATGATCCAAAGAGGTTTGAAGATTGAGTATTAATAAAATTTGGTAAATTCTCATCTTTTGTTTGATTTCCTCTGTCAATTTCATTGAACTTTTTTTTTTTAATGTTTTTCATGAGGAAGTTTATATTTTTGTTTCTCTTTCACTTTCTTCTTCAGATTTATAAAAGATTGCATATGAGGTTTTAGATCTGGAGCTAATAACAGATCAAAACTCAAAAGTATTTTTCTTCTTCCATTTTAATTTTATTTTATTTTTATAATGAGTATTTGTTTTAGATTTAACTTGCTTCAAAGTTTTGATTCTCTTCATGAAATCTGGTTTATATGTTTTTTTTCTAAATTTATGTTATTTGTTTCTTTCACTTTCCTGCTCATCCTTTCTACTTTATGTTCTGTTTTTGTTTATTAATTCCTATTAATTTATATTTTTATTCATCGTCTCTTCTCTTTATTGTGACAGAGAAAATATCACATGAGACATTTTATGTTTTGGAGTTTTTATGGGAATGATGACTTTTTATGCTTCAACAAAAATTTTGAGTTTGCATCTAAGCTAAGATGTAAGCTTTCAAATTCAGAATTTATCTTAACTTTTTATGTTGTGTGTATGTGAGTTTAACTTTTCATGTTTCAGGTAGAACATACCCACTTGATGATTGGGATTTGCAACATAACTATAATGCAGAATTATGTATTCATTGCCATATGCTACAACTCTCTCACCCTCTAATCTGCTATAGAATCAGTAGGTATAAAATTCTGTACATATTATGTTTAACTGGTCAAAAGTGCTATAATTTTTTCTCTTAATATTGAATTAAGGAATCAATATAAAGTGTCTTGATAAAATTATTTCAAATATTAGAATTGATATAAAATTATGAAAAATAAACATGATTTACATTTTAAACTCTATAAAAGATAGTATAATATTTTTAATCAAGTTATACTTTTTGAAATTATTTTTTTTAATACCTGCACCTATGAACTTCACTATTTCTTTATCTTTTCATAATTGGATTAATAATATTAATTTTAAATCTTTTCCTTCTCTATTTAATGTGTATTTTTTTAAAAGAGTTTCAATGCATTGATTTTGTTTTTCATGACAATTTATCTTCTCTATTTTTGTAGGTATAAAGTACTAAATACTTGGAATTAGTGAAAAAAAGATTTGAGGAAATTCTAAACAATTAAAGATACTCAAATATTCCTAAAGATTCTCGAATATCCCTAAAACAGGTGAGCAAAAATTTTTGTTATAGGCTTAAGTTTTTTTATTCCTTAAGAAATTGTTTTACATAGATTAACATGGTATGCATGTGATAAACCATTTTGAAATTTAATTTAAATTATTATATAGGTCAAGACAAATGTTTAAATTAAGTCAGAAAAATGGATAGAAATAAAAAATAGTTATGTTTCCAAGGAGAGAGACGTGATGTTTTGGTTTTTCTATAACCAGGTTCAAAGCATTTATTTTTAGTAAATCATGTAAATATTATAATATATGTATTATCATTACCAGCTATGTGCTTTTGACTGACAAGAGCGACAACTATATTCTTATCACAATTTTACTCACTTTTCAAATCACAGTCTCACTCACATAAGTACTCCTCACATAAGTATTCTTATCACAATTTTACTAACTTTTCAAATCATAATTTTTTTAATAATTTTTGTATGCAGGTCTGTAGTGGAGTGTCCTCATCTTCTAAGGGGTCAAATCCCTAACATTTAAAGTCTCTTTTGCATTAAGTTTTGCATTAAGAAGAAGTTGAAAAGAGAGAAAGAGATAAGAAAGAAGATGAAAAGAGATAAATAGATGAGAAATATAGAGAATTGTAGTATTGATCAAATATTTTTGTTTTATTTTCGATTTTAAATAATTTTTGCCCAATTCTCTTTTTAAATTTTTTTTCAATTTATTGTGATTTTATTATTCAAATATTATAAATCGAGAAAAAAAATATTTTGTCATCTTACTATTAATAATAGTAATCATACTCCATGATATTTATTACTCTTTCACATTTCTATTAATTAATATATATATATATATATATATATATATATATATATATATATATATATATATATATATATATATATATATATATGAGAAAACTTTTACTTTTGATATTTTTAAAATGAGAATAAGGGTTTGATATAATAATTATTTAAGTATTTAGTTCTTATGTGATATAATAATTATTTAAGTATTTAATTATGTGAGTGTCTGTGTTGTTTGACTTAATTGAGTTATTAGAGAGATATAACTAAATGGGCCTAAGTGATAGAAACATAATGGATGGATTGGTGGGTTAAGCCCAATTGACATAAGAGAGATAGTAAGAGTAGAAAGTTAGGGTTTTAGAATTGGAGTCTCATAACTCATTTTGGGGGAAAAAAGAAGAGAGACGAGAAAGAAGGGAGGAGCACTTGAGAGAATAAGTAAAGTTATGGAGGAAGCCTCAATTTTCGCAGCAAGTTTCAGCATAGAGTCACCTTGGCAAAACGGGCGTATCTCTCAATCCAACCGTTGGATCGTTGCGGTATTTGGACACAATATTCCCGACTCATAGAGGTAAGTTCTAACAAGAGCGATTTTGATTTTGAGGATTTTAAACTTGTCTGATAAGCTGATTCCCGAACTGCTTTTTAGGTGTGTCTCCAAATGATATTATAGAAAGGATTTCTTTTGGAGAAAAGCCTAGAGCTATGGTGAAAGAGTCCAAATTTACCAAGGTAAGAGGGAGAATCCTCATTATTATGGGTTAGTATGATTGAGTCAATGGGTAGATTAACATGATTTAGGGATTTTATTCTTCAAATTCTAGGTTTTTACATGTTTAGGGTGAAACCCTTAAATTTCTATGATTTTTGATTATTAGGTTTTGATGATAATCATTGATATGTGATAATTAATTGTGTTTGAAATTAATATAGTGTAATATTAATTGGTTGATTAAATTAATAGTTGAATTAATTGCAATTAGTCTATTTGATTGGAATATACTTGGACTTGAATCAATTATTCGATTTGTCGGTAAATTACGGTATTTTTAGAATTTGATCGTAATTGTGTTTTTGGTTTGAATATTTATGTTGAGAATAATATATTTATATGTCTATGATGTTGTTTTGAGAATGTTCTCTGTGGGTAGCCGTATGGCATGAATCCTAGAGATTAGTTGATTGATTGTGAAAGTGTGTGTGTGTGTATATATATATATATATATATATATATATATATATATATATATATATATATATCAGAAAATGTGAATTAACATGAGATAGTATGATTACTAGTGTTAATTTGAATTTGTGTTCGTATTTGATAATTGGCCTATATATGTGAATAGTATATTCGTTATGAATGTGTATATGTACAATTGGTAGATAATTCATAGAGTTGATTTATTGTGATATGCGGCATATTAAGATGGTAGACATGATCTTAATTGCATATGTGTTGGTGATAATTGTACATACATTCATAGCATAGTTTGCCTTGAGATAGAGGTGGTTTGCTTTGAAATAGAAGTGATGGCTTGATCCTTGAGATGGATATAGAAGCGGTAAGCTATATGTTTATGTTTGGTGGGCTTTGGTCTTCTCCATATCGGAAGCGTGGCTTGGATTCTAGATATTGAATCGGAAAGCGGTGAAACGTTGGGTTCACATTTGGTACCACATGCATAGAGTCACATGTCTTGCATTGAGTCACATTGGTGTTATGTGATGTTTGAATATATGCAATTATGTGATTGTTATGTGTATATGAGATGTGATAATTGAATTTGTTGATGTTTGGATACATAATTTAGTGAGAAATGTGAATATGTGATAATGATGGTTTGTGTATATATTTGGAATAATAGTATTGAATCCTTTTGAATATTATACTATTGAACTTTGTTGCATACTTGAACATGTGAAATATATTGAATAATACTATTTACAAGATTATGCGAGGTGTGATGAATTCCTATGATTGTTAATTAAATCATTGTACTTCATTATACTTTCTTGATAATGATTTGAATTCTCACCCTTCTGTTTGAATGTTACCCTTTGTTGGTAACGTGCAGGTTTAGACGCTTAGTAACTCATGCGAGGTTAGTCGGAGAGTGTCCGAGTTTTGTTGGGAGTTTAGGTAGTGAGTCAATGCTCTGGTCATATAACACTGGGTTGGGATTAGTAGTACTGAACTCATGTTTTGTTTTGGATATGTATTATGATATTATCTTGTGAACATGTATGTTTTGTTATTTGTTGTTGAGAGGCTATAGTGCCGAATATCTTGGATATGACGTTATATTATCTTGTAGATTATTATTGAGATATGATTATGGTATGGGACATGATCGTTTATGAAATACATGAGCATTTATAGTTTCCGCTGTGAATGCATATTCTTGATGAATTATGATCAAACTTGTGGCTCTTTGCCTCGAGCGTTGATATCTTGATTAGGAATTGGGACTTGGACTGGACCAGTAGCAACATTTGGAGAAATTTCTGGTGAAAAGATCCTTCCACTTCTCGTAATCTTGCTGGTACCCACAATATTATCCAGTTGGAGCAGTTAACTTCGTGGCCTCTTCAGTCGAGGTATCCTGTTTAACTCCATGGACATAAACATTAGTGTCGTAACCCCACGGGACAGATTTGTCTGAGGAGTATGGAAATGGAGTTGGACTAGCAATGATTACTGATGCCACTTTGAGTGTAGCAGAAATTTTGAAAGGAGCCTTGGCAGAGATTTTGAATGGTAAGTTGGAAACCACTGAGACATCCTCTATTCTCATCCCGTTTGCAAAGACTTCAGATAAAACGTCCATAGAAGGGAGCCTCTCAAACATAATGATACGGCGATCCATCCATTTTTGAATTCCCATTCTCAGATTTTCACAACCGTTGGGCAGGCATGTGCAAATAAAAGCAATCAGGGTCACAACCTGGGAAGTAACCAGCTCGGATTAGCTTTCCTTTGACTTCAAGGAGCGGAGTTGACAATTCCCTCACATCATAGATGTAAACAGTGTCTAGGATAGCGTTAACAGTTTTGTCGTGCTTCGGCATAGGTTCCGTGATGACATTTGGAGTTTCTGGAGGATCGAACTCAATTTCCCCAGCATCTATCATGTCTTGTATTTTATTTTTCAGGGCCCAACAGTGATCTGCGTCATGTCCTGGACAGTTTGAGTGATACGCACACGTTGCATCGGGGCGATAACTCGGAGAGGAAGTGTTGACATTCTTTGGAGGATCTTTTAATGTGATCAGATCTGCTTTTAGCAAATGCTGTAATGCCTAAGAGATCGGCATATTGATTCTGGTGAAATTTCTTCTTGGCGCATCTGGTCGACGCGCATATTTTGGCTGTTGATCTTTTTGAGGTGCAGATGCGGAGATCAGAACTGCCCCTACAAATTGGTGATGCTCATTCTTGCGACCTTTCTGAATTTGCATTGTATTGACCTCATTCCTCCCACTGATGGGCCTTTTTGTAGTACCAGAGGAAGAGCCTATTTGAATTTTCCATTTTGAATGCCACTTTCGACACGTTCTCCAGTCAATATCAGGTCAGTGAAACCTGATGATGAGCTTCCCAGCAAATGACTATAGAAAGGGCCAGTTAAAGTGCCCATGAACATGTCGACCAGCTCGCGATCAGATAAGGGTGGTTGAACCCTTCCAGCCATATCTCTCCACTTTTGTGCATATCCTTTGAAACTTTCTTTTGGTGCCATGGACATGCCCCTTAGTTGAGTACGGGTTGGTGCAAGATCAGCATTGTATTGATACTGTTTGTAAAAAGCAGCAGCTAAATCTTCCCAGGTATGAACTTTGGTACTTTCCAACTGGTAGTACCACTCGAGTTGTGTACCCGACAGGCTTTCTTGGAAGAAGTGAGTCCACAATTTGTTATCTGTTGTGTGAGGTTGTATCTTCCTTACATAGGACCTCAGATGTAATTTTGGGCAAGAAACTCCATCATATTTTGCAAAGACAGGAACTTTGAACTTTGGAGGGATAACAACATCTGAGACGAGTCCCAGATCATTGAAATCTAAGCCAGGTATTTTTTGTATCTCCATAGCTTTCATGCGTTCCTCCAACTGCTGGTATTTGTCATCATCCTGTTCGTCTCCAGAATGATAATCTTCTTCATTAGAAGAGAGAGAGGGTTTGGCAGAACCCTGGTTGCTGTGATTGTCTCCTTGTTCACCATCACCGACTATTTCAGGGATCGGTGGTTTTTTGGACTTTTTGACTGGGATTTTGATCTTCCTTTTCAGGTGACTTAAGCCTACAGATCATTTGGGCTTCTTTTTCTTTTTGATTATCAGGGCTTTCAGTTCTTGTTGCCCCTTTGCCAGTTCCAGAATTGCCACTTGAACTTGGGCGTTCTGTGCTTCGAGATTCTTGATGCTTGTTTCAGATTCCATCTCTTCTAACTGAAATAAACAGCGAGGAGATGAGAAATCTGTCATGTGAACCTGTTATGTAATGTATATGAATGAATGAAATGCATATGCAATGTTTATGAATGAAATGTATATTCAATGTTTTCAAGGATCTTAGAGTTTAGATTTGTTAAAACAAAAGAAAAACAAACATTTGTTAGTCAAACAATTTATTTCTTTTTTTCTTTTTTTTCTTTGCCTCATTCGGGCTTACAAAACAGAAAATAAAGAAAATGAAGGATCCCTCAGGTCTCCCATGGACGCTTTCTCTTTGCACCCAGGAATGTGTTGATCTGCTGTTCTTCTTGGAGTTGTCCGGTGAGCTCCAATAATCTTCTCTCATAGTTTTGACAGTGTGCTTTGAAGGTATCTCTTTCCTCTTTTAGTTGAACCCAAGATTTCTGCAACTCTTCCAGGTCAGTTGGCATATCCGGATGTAGAATAACTTGAGGTTAGTCTCCTTCGACTTCTGGCTCAATAGTCACAGGTAGAATAGCGGGATATGGCATGATGAGTTTCTGAGCATGAGCCCGAACCCATCTGAGGTAAGGTTCCATAGGAATAGAATTCCATTGTCCCAAAGTTTTGCTTTCTATTCTATAGACACTGCCCCACGCATGTATGAACCTTCGTCGATGTCTGTGGGAATCATCCTCGTAATCAAACACAATGCCACGGATAATCATGTCATGAGGACCGTTTCCCCTTGCATATCCGAATTGGCGTAAAGCTAAAGAGGGATTGTAAGTGATGCCTCCTTTGATGCCAAGTAGTGGCACATTAGGGTACTCTCCACAATGATCAATGATAGTAAGGTCTCTCCGAAAGAAGTTGTTCCACCGGATATCTGAGTGAGACAAAGACATAATCCTGCGAGACCATTGCATTCTTTGTTCATTTCTCAACACTGATCGGGGAAGATGAAATGTAAACCACCTAGCCAGTAGTGGTATACAGCACATGAGAGTTCCTTGTTTCTTCATGGTACGAGTGTGTAGAGAATGTAGAATGTCTCCTAGCAATGTTGGTACCGGGTTACGGGTTAGGAAAAGGTTGATGATGTGCACACTTATGAATTGGTCGAGATTAGGGAATAAAACCAACCCATAAATCAAAAGAGCCACAACCTCCTCAAAAGCTGGGTAACTTTGTTTTTTAGTAGTAATCGAGCCTTTTCCATTAAGAACTTAGCAAGCAAACCCTTAACTCCACTCTTTGTTTCCCAATTGGACTCGATTTCTGACTTTCGCAAATGTAAAGCAGCAAAAATGGTTTCAAGTTTTGGAATCCTTTCTAAACCAGTGAAAGGTAATTGATTTCGAACAGGTAATCCAATTAGTTCAGAAAACTCTTCCAAGGTGGGTACCAACTGGTAATCAGGAAAGGTAAAGCAATGATGTTCGGGATCAAAGAAATGGAACAGGACCCGTATCATGTCTTCTTCAAATTTTGAGGTAACCAAATGGAGTAGGTGACCGTGCTTTTCGGTGAATTGAACATTCCTGGGGAATTCTGATACTAAGTTTTTCAGTTCAGATGGCACCGTTGAGATGTTGATTCGGATGTAATCTCTGGTGGCGGGAGCCATTACCTGCAATAACAAAGGTAAACTCTTTGATCCTTGAAATGATTAGTGAAAAAATGATATGCTTATGATGCTTATGATGTTATGATGTCAAACATGTGGCACACAAAAACAAATCAAACAATAGCCTTAAGTTTAAAGGCTTGCATGAAGTCCATAGGTGATACCCTCCCCACTGAAGTTGAGTTGGTTAAAACATGTCCTAGAATAGTATTCGGGTTCTATGATCCTTGGAGGTAACATCTAAATACGGCGCTCGGACGGCCGATCAAAATATTCCTCGAGGATAACTAACTTTGATCAACTTCAAAGCTAGCCACTTAATAGGCCACAAGTCAAGTTCAACTAAAAGGTTCTAAGACAAATTAGTGTTTAATGACATTTCGGAAGCCTAATATACTCCTTGATCGTTTTCAAGGGACATCAGTATAAACCAAAGTATCGCACTAACGGTGACTACCAGATCAACCGTATCGGTACATGCCGTACAGTTTCCTTGTTCTATTGTCACATACATAAGGTATCTCGAGATTCGGGTTAGAATCTTTCACACAAACAAAATACCCAAACATCCTTTGAAAAAATAGAGCAATCAAGTCAAACAATTGAAAACATCGGAGTGATCTATACTCTAAAGGTAACCCCTTTTGAAAACATTTTGTTTTTAGAAAGTATATCCCCAGCAGAGTCGCCAGTTCTATCGCGCCCTCGGTTTTTTGCCATACCTCTCGTGGAGAGATACGCGAACTGACTCTTTTTTGTTTCTGCTTTTGTATTTTTGAAAATCAGAGAGTCGCCACCGACCTTTTATTTTATCCAATTAAGGAAAGGTTTATAAAAGAAACAGAAAAAAGACCTTTAAGAAATTCTGGGTAAGGGGGTAGGTTATACAAAGGGAAGGTGTTAGCACCCTTTGTATCCATGGTTATCCATGGGCTCTTTAATTTGCTTAGCTCACTTGTTTTCAATTACTTTTCTATTGCCTTGAAATGCTCGTATGTGGTTTCAAATACCTTTGTAAATTGACTTTGTAATGATCCTTGTGCGGATGTATACAAAGTGTTTTTATCTTTCAAAAGATGTTTTGAAAAAAAGAACGTTAACTTCGTAATGATCCTTGTTTGGATATATACAAAGTATTGTCTTTTTTGAAAGTTTTGTTTTGAAAAACAATGATATATGAGAGATTTGTTTGTTTTGATTTGAGCAAGCAAATTAGGAGGTCTACCCTGAGTTATAAGGTCTTTATCCTATTTCCTTTAAAAATCTATCCTTTCACCGGATATAAACAAAAGTTCGATTTTGTACTCGAAACAGTAGAATTTGATTTTGATTGATTTTGAAAAGAATGAGAAAAGGGATTACCTTAAGAGGTGTAAGTGTGACTGTGTTTAGATTCAGATATTTTATCTTTGAAGTTTAGTGATCTAACGGTTCAATTTTATCTTTGACATACACGCAGTTTATATGTGCTGGAATTTAAAATGCGGAAATGTAAAATGCGGAAAGTAAATCTACGCTATTACATCGATTGTGCAGGAAATGTAAACTACGCTATTTACATGGATTTGACAACCTATACATTTATCTAGGAATTTAAATTGCAAGAAAATAAAAGAAGTATTTTTGGATTATTTTGATGATTGATTTTAATTATAATTAATGCATGATTAGTTTAATTAAAATGAGGAAAAAAGATGAAAATAAATTTAAACCTAAAAATTAAGCTTAAAATATGTTCAAAATGCTTGCTAATTAATTTTTAAAACAAAACTAATTTTTTTGGAATTTTTGAAATTGATTTTGAAATCATTAAGTTAATTAATACATAATTATACAAATAATTATACAAATAATTAAAAATTAAAGAGAAAATTATCCTAAATATGTACAAAATTAGTTTATAATATATAAACAATATTTAATATAAAGAACAAATTTTTTATGATTTTTTTGATTGGTTAAAATAATTAAAAGGTAAATATATGCATATTATCTAATTAATTATACAAAATATTTAAATTATGAAGAAAAATAAAATATTTTTATATCAGAAAATAAAATATTATTTTAGAAGCCTAAAAATATTTTTTGTGTATTTTTTGGATATTTAAAACTATTTTTAATTAATTTTATGAAGAAAATAAAAATAAAATAGAAAATATAAAGAGGATAATCAGATGTGGTAATTAAATAAAGTCCATGGTATGGGGATTCATTCTGATGCGTTGGATTGATGAGTGGACGGATCTGATGGTCACCAGCATGAGGGACCATACCACGTGACGTACCTGCAAAACACTGAATCCAAGGTTAGTTTAAAAACACGCGCGCGCCCTCCAGCCAATCAGAGGACGCCACGCATCATCTCCTTCCTCAGGATGGGGCTTTTACACCTTTCATTTGCAGGTGGTGTAAAAACTCTAACCTTTTACACCTGTTGGAAATAGCGAATACAAGCAAACAACAATATAAATTTGGCGCGATGCCATCATTTAGTTCGTCTTGTCCACGCGAGTTTAATGGTACTATTTAGAGCTTGTAATTTTGCGTGAATTGTAAAGCCCTAAATTTGAAAGTAAGAACCCTAAAATGGTGGTTCCTCGTATAGGTGTTCAAACTTCAATTAAGTTTCCAGAAATGATTAGGACCTCAAACTAAACTTAAATATGAGTCTACATCTTGTTAAATATGCATGTATTTGTTGAATGCAGTATAGGGCAAGCAACAACAAAAGATTTGGAAATATTGATCCGGGAATTATCGTCCTCAAAGATGGAGAGATGCCATTCAACAGTTGCTACGGTTTCGAACTTTGGATTGAATGAGCAAAAAGTAAACAAAGATATAGACAGGAAAAGAATAAACACATTCTTAGAAGAGAAATAACTTATCAGGAATGTAAATATACCCACTCTTCACAAACATACACTTACCAACCCATTATACTCAACCTACAATACTCATCTATGTCATCACGTATCTCTCACATAAGCGTCCATCTCTGGAGCACAAACGAGATCATCTCACAACTAAGGTTATCTCTAACGCGAAGTCACGAGAACATCCGTGTTCTCGCGTCGGCGATCTCTCGCACGCCGCTCAAACACGAAAGCATTAAGTACAGATACCCACAGTGAATGCTAGCTCTAAATCTATCTCTAGAGTTCAGAACTAACAGATTATCATCCTAGATAAGGATTCAAGAAGTTTATCTCTAAAGCACCCCAAATCCCCAGCATAGAGCAAAAATCCAGGATAACATCAACACAGATTTGTAAAGCAACTTAAATATAACATTATAATCGGTAAATATACATAAGATTCAAGTAAATATACAAACAATACCCAACCAAAGAGAAATACACAAAGAAGAAGAGAAATGAACCGAAGATCTCCCGGTTTGTCAGCTCCGTTCGACGCTCAATCCACCCTCGATCATCCTTATGCAACCTCCGAAGTTGTTTTCTAAGCCAATTCTACTCTAAGAATGAAGTTGATGGTGTTGGGACTCAAAAATACCCAACCCATGACCTAAAAATGTGATTTTGGCCCCTTTTAACGAGCTGCTGTCATAGCAGGTCCGCTCAACGGACCCCCTCCGCTCAGCGGACTCAAAATTGCATCCAGACGCTGATTTGCTCCGCTGGAGCTCCGCTCAGCGGACCCCCTCCGCTTAGCGGAGTCTGCTAAAAATCAGATTTTGTTTTCGCCATAACTCGAGAACCGTAACTCCGAATTGCGCCCGATTCGAAGCGTTGGAAAGCTTATTCAATGCTCTAATGAATGAATGGAAACCAAAATGATGATTTTGGTCATCCTTATTTTGAGTCTTTGGAAGTCCGCTTGACGATGGCTAAGCGGGCTTTCACCAAAATTGCGAAATCGAAGCCGTGCCTTTGACACTTTATTCCTCAAGGCTCCAATAAGCATGAATACCTATAAAAACAAAGGAAAAACTATCAAATGGTATAAAAGTATATTAAAATACAACTATTCACAAAGTATACGTATTTATACATAAAACGGGGAATTATTCAAACGGTATTAACAAAAGTATCGATAAGTGCCACTATTTACATACACAAAATAAGTACATTTTGGCACTTATCAAACTCTCCCCAACTTGAAACTTTGTTTGTCCTCAAACAATGTCAAATAAATCAAAGAATTGAAAGTAATAAACCAAAGAATTGTGAATCAACAAGTTTAGAAAAACCAAAAACAAATGTATGGTTCAACACAAAAACGTATAAACAAAGTAAGTACTTACCACTGTCCTACAACGACAACATGTAAACGAAACAAATCCTAAGTACAAAAAGCATACAAAACATTCTAACACAATACAAGCTCACATCATGAATCACACCTAGCAAAAATTCATCAATGGATGAAGAACACACAAAGGTGAGGGACTTTTAACACTCATCCAACAATCTTGCAAACAAAAGATTAAATTATGCATTCATCCAAAAATCACATTGAAGATACAAAAGCAAGAATCACAAGGACTTTTCAAGGTTGTAATGTGGCTTGGTTAATAAACAGGTGATAAGTCCTAAGGCTAATCGAAACAAAAACTTGCCTAAACTTAAGGGAGTGATCAATCCACCAAAGATTCAAACAACACAATCTCGATCAAACTTCTTTCTTATTCCAAGTTGTCACAACCAAAACACCATACTTATTAGCACAATTATTCACTTCTCTTTTCTTTTTCTTTTTCAAAACTTTTTCTCTTTTTTTTTTTTTTCTTTTCTTTTCCCTTTTTTTTCTTTTCAACCTCATAGCAACAACCAAATAAGTACACAACCATTTCTCTCCCCAACTTGAATTCAACCACACCATCATATGAATACTCCCTACTTTCTAAGGCAATGTAAAAATTCATACCAAAAATCATGGTTGAGGGTTCAAGAAAACAAAGAATCAATCATCCATGCAAAAATGAGAACTAAACACTCAAAGATAAGCATTTAGCAAAAACAACATGGACATTGACAAAAAGGCTCAAAAGGGTTAACAAATGATCACACACTCACAAGGTGAATTGACTATTTGGTTTTGGTAGTTGTGCTCAAAATGAAACAAAATGCCTTGATCCTTTTCATGCTTTCATAAAATCAACATAAACAAAAGATTAAGCATAATAAAATCCAGTTAAAACAAAGATTGTGGCCTCCAGCATATATAAACAATGGAAAGCTTCCTCACATTTATGGTTTGGGAACTAAAGTGATTCAATCAACAAGCAAGGAATGCAAAAGAATGAATGGTATGGTAATTGTACAAATGAAAAGTTTCCTAAACATGTTATGATATAGAAAGCGATAAATGAGTACCTTGAATGATACACTTCAAAAACAATATCCTACCATACATCCGCAAGTTGAAACACTCAAGCTTTGGAAAATCACCTCAAAAATCTTCGAATTACCGAACAAAATTTGAATACAAACAACCAACAAAAGCATTAGAAAAACAAAACTAATATATACTATTAATTAGCCTTGGTGAGAGTGGGAAAAAGGAGTGAACCAAGTGGAATAGGAACCCCACTGGTACAGAGCAGAAAAACAAAATTCTGCTATGCTCGCTTAGCGAGCTCTGCTCCGCTTAGCGGACATAGCAGAAACCAGAAAAATCAGAACAGGATCTGTTGTTCCAATCACTCACCACTTCACCTAAATACCTCATAAATAGAAATATAAACAATATTTACAAGTGTTGGGGTGCCTCCCAACAAGCGCTTGTTTTACGTCGTTAGCTCGACGCCTTTATTGTTTCGGTGTTTGGAAAGTAGCTTCCTCCCGTCATGCCATGGTGACGTCTCACCGCACAAGCCTAAAGAAAGTGTCCTAACCAACCACTCAACAAATGTTACTGGTACAAATATATACAATGATTAAATGAACATAAAGGAAAACACAAGTATACAAATATGTATATGAACAAACACATATATACAAACATGAAACACATATAACTATTAACATACACCAAGAGAAAGTTGGTGAATGTTGGATGCACGAGTTGAAAAGTGAAGATTTGTAAGCAAAGAGCTAATCTGAGATCAACATGTTTCACCAACATTCACCAACAAAAGTATACTTGTATGTAACATATACAAGTAAAACTATATGGTGAACATAAACAAGTAAACATGTACAAGTAAGTATATATACAAGTGAACTATACAATATATACGATATATACAAAGCTCAAAACCACGAAAACTATTGCGATGCAATTCACAACCATCCCCGGCAACGGCGCCATTTTGTTGAATGCAGTATAGGGCAAGCAACAACAAAAGATTTGGAAATATTGATCCGGGAATTATCGTCCTCAGAGATGGAGAGATGCCATTCAACAGTTGCTACGGTTTCGAACTTTGGATTGAATGAGCAAAAAGTAAACAAAGATATAGACAGGAAAAGAATAAACACATTCTTAGAAGAGAAATAACTTATCAGGAATGTAAATATACCCACTCTTCACAAACATACACTTACCAACCCATTATACTCAACCTACAATACTCATCTATGTCATCACGTATCTCTCACATAAGCGTCCATCTCTGGAGCACAAACGAGATCATCTCACAACTAAGGTTATCTCTAACGCGAAGTCACGAGAACATCCGTGTTCTCGCGTCGGCGATCTCTCGCACGCCGCTCAAACACGAAAGCATTAAGTACAGATACCCACAGTGAATGCTAGCTCTAAATCTATCTCTAGAGTTCAGAACTAACAGATTATCATCCTAGATAAGGATTCAAGAAGTTTATCTCTAAAGCACCCCAAATCCCCAGCATAGAGCAAAAATCCAGGATAACATCAACACAGATTTGTAAAGCAACTTAAATATAACATTATAATCGGTAAATATACATAAGATTCAAGTAAATATACAAACAATACCCAACCAAAGAGAAATACACAAAGAAGAAGAGAAATGAACCGAAGATCTCCCGGTTTGTCAGCTCCGTTCGACGCTCAATCCACCCTCGATCATCCTTATGCAACCTCCGAAGTTGTTTTCTAAGCCAATTCTACTCTAAGAATGAAGTTGATGGTGTTGGGACTCAAAAATACCCAACCCATGACCTAAAAATGTGATTTTGGCCCCTTTTAACGAGCTGCTGTCATAGCAGGTCCGCTCAGCGGACCCCCTCCGCTCAGCGGACTCAAAATTGCATCCAGACGCTGATTTGCTCCGCTGGAGCTCCGCTCAGCAGACCCCCTCCGCTTAGCGGAGTCTGCTAAAAATCAGATTTTGTTTTCGCCATAACTCGAGAACCGTAACTCCGAATTGCGCCCGATTCGAAGCGTTGGAAAGCTTATTCAATGCTCTATCCAATAATGAATGAATGGAAACCAAAATGATGATTTTGGTCATCCTTATTTTGAGTCTTTGGAAGTCCGCTTGACGATGGCTAAGCGGGCTTTCACCAAAATTGCGAAATCGAAGCCGTGCCTTTGACACTTTATTCCTCAAGGCTCCAATAAGCATGAATACCTATAAAAACAAAGGAAAAACTATCAAATGGTATAAAAGTATATGAAAATACAACTATTCACAAAGTATACGTATTTATACATAAAACGGGGAATTATTCAAACGGTATTAACAAAAGTATCGATAAGTGCCACTATTTACATACACAAAATAAGTACATTTTGGCACTTATCAGTATTATGAGATTTTGGTGAGTTTTATTTCGAGCAAACCGTGAGGTCTTGTGGTCGTATCTGGATGTTCCAAGGCTTGCAACTGATCTGGTTATGTTCAATGATACTTGAGGATTGTGTTTAAGTGTTTGGTTTGAATTGAAACAAGCTAGAATGTAAAATTCGAATTTTGAATTTCCTTAAAAAAAACAAGTTGATACAAGTATGCTACAAGCTATGCTTAGGTTCTGAACTTGTCTCCTTTTGATTACTGAAGTGTTATAGCTCTTATATAAGCATTGAAGTGCTTAAGAACTAAGCTAGAAAGCATTAAGTGCTTTTGTTGAATTCTTGACTTTTTCAACACATGTGGCTTTGCATTTAAGCTACCATGGCTTGACTTTCCGCTCTCCTTCTGCTGTACTTGGCTTGGGGCAGAGTTTTTGATTGATTCCTTGATGAGTCATGCTTAGAAATTAAGCTATGCATTATCCTTCCATTTTCCATTTTCAATTTAATCTTAAATGGGATAAAATTAAACCAAAAATGAATAAAAATGATGTGGGCTTTGTCTTGGTCGTGGGAGGCCCATTATATCATGTTAAACATGTTTGAACTATGAAAACTTGGCCCCATTTGGAAAAAATACATTTTTGATCAATGTTGGTTTCATGCATTTTCCCAAACTTTAGCCAACTTCAACAAGGTGTAAATCCCTCAATTTTTGTCATATGAAGGAGATCTTGCACTTTTTGGAAACCTCAAAGAGTCCTCTAACCAATGTCTTTAGTCTCATGTCAAAATGATTTTTGATGCTCCTTGTGTGTCCTTTTGAAAAAAGTGTCTTTTTGTTGACTTTGAAAATGACCCGTAATGTCTTGATTCATATTTTTCAAATGGTGAATCAAATGGCCATGGGACCAATTGTATTTGAAAGATAATTGAATTTCCTTCAAAATAAGCTTTGGTTTGAATTTTTTGGATGAAGGATGAGAGAGTTATGACCAGTCAAAGTTCAGTTGACTTTTTAGGAGAAAACCCTAATTTTGAATCTTAGGGTTTTGTTGATTTTTGATCTTTCCTTGATGAATTATGATCATCCAATGATCAAATGATGAATCCTTTGACAAAATATGGATGTTGACAAAAAATTTCATTTTTGACTGTCTGTTGACTTTTTGGTCAACCGGGTCGTCTGTTGACTGTTTGAGCTGCTGACTGTGCGTCTGAGTGAATTGAAGTTTGAAAATTTGTATGGTGGTACTTTGAGATATATGGAGGTCCATGAAATCCATTTGAGGTCTCAAAAACTTGTTTCTCCTGAAAAAACAATAAACCCTAATTAGGGACTGTTTGTGTAGGAGACAGTTAAGCGTACCTGATTTTTGTGCAGTGCTGAGTCTCTGCTAATCATGTGATATTCAGAAGACTTCTAGAACAAAAATCTTGGAATTTTTAATTGTAAAAGTTTGATTTGATTGATGGTACAAAACACAGAGAATTGCACTGTCAGCGGTTTGACTGCCAACTGACTGTTCAGGCATTAATGAAGCAGTTAGAGTGAAAAATCAACAGTCGAAGTTAATTTTCTTTTTGTTGTTTTTGTTTTATGTGAAAGATGAAAGTTTATTTACATGACTTGTTAAAAAACACAGACATAATAAATAACTAATATTTACTGTACGCGAGCAAAATTACTGATAACCCTGAAAATCATTTAATGCACAGAAAAATAAATATTTAACTGGCAGAAAACACACAAAATATTATCTGAATAATTAAGCAACAGTATGACAAATAGTAAAACATTTAATACTGACAGTACAAACATTACATACTATAATGAACGGTACGACGAGTAAACGGTACATTTAAGAAAATAAGAGATACGGCAAACTTTAAGAATGACGATTAATAGCCCATGCTATGACCAACAGAAAATAGATGATCGGGAGTGTAACCATCGCAGGTCCACATTTTTCAGGACTATGCAGACAGAAGAAGGACATGATCATCGTAGCAATGGTGATGACCATAAGAAAACACGTTTCCATCTGCTTCGCCATTTTGCCGGGGAGGAAGAGAGAATGAATATGAAGTAGAAATTTGAGAGATGAGTTAGAATTTGATGTGAGATTTTATGGAAAATATGAGAGGTATTTATAGAATGAAAAGAGGGATAGAGACGTTGGGGAATGAAGTGATTCCGTACAAAAGGAAAATTTGAGTGGAAGTAAGATTTGAAAGAAAGTGTATGATAGTGTTGGGAAAAGAGAGATGTGTAGAATAAAGTTAAGATTTGATTTTTGTAAAAAGAGATTTGAAAAGAGATTTTGAAAATAATGGAATATAGTACAAAAGTTAGTGGGAAACAAAAAAAAATAGTAATAATTTACTTGTTACCAGTACAGTCTGAATCCCGGACTCTGCGCCTGCAAAAGATTTAACTCTGTACCAATTGCGTCAGTACTATTTATCTGTAAATAAATATCAAATAAATAGCGTGTGTGAAGTAATAAACAGTAATTGGCGTTTGCGTAAGAATAAATTCAACAGCGAGCCAAAATACTGTATAAAAAATTCTAAAAACTAAGTATTTCATATGTCAGGATATTTATGAAATAAAAATCCATGATTATATGAAACTCCTAATTTTTAGATTGAAATTTTCTTGAAAAAAGATGCGGGCAAATTTTGGGGTATAACAATGTGCATCATATGTGATTAGCCTTATGGCATGAACCCTAGCGAGTTGTCGTTAGTTTAGTCGATTAAGACGATAGTTGTGATAGTCCTGACGAAGTGTGTATTTGTGATGACGTGCTGAACATGATGATAATTGTGATTATCTTGTTTATATGAGAAGTTGCATAATTGCGATGATGTATCGAAATATGACAATGTTTGTGATGATTGATAATATGTGATGTTGTATATATTTGTGATGATAATATTGTGACTAAGTGAAGATGAATGATTAATTGTAACGTTGAATTACCTCTAATAATTGGTAATTATAAGTGACGTGGGCGTATGCCTAGTGATGATGTGTGATTGTGATGACTATGTTGTGTATGTCTTGTTTGTCGAGTATATCATATGCATACTCTGTGACGGCCTGGATTGGCAAATTAGTGACGAAGGCTTATGCCTTATGCCTCATATTCGGGCAATTGGTGACGGGGGCTGAAGCTCCGATTGGTATCACATGCATATTGTTGCACCCCAAAATTTGCCCTCTTCGCTGTGCTATAAGTTATGGTAGACGTTTATTTCGTCGCCCAAAAATCAAGAAAAATTAAAGAATTTCCGTTGTTTCAAGATCGTTAAGTCAAGGGCTTGTGAGGTGAATTGCAAAGAATGAGTCATGGTGCAAAGTTATGAGCTTAAGGAAAGCATTGTGTTCGAAGCGCCATTATATTTTCGATTTATCGACGGATTATTGCACAAGTTTTGATTTGGATTGAAAATTGAATTGATTTGGAGTTTTATTGAATATGCAGACTAATTGGAGTTGGTTCCTTGAGATTTAAAGGGATTTGAGTTCAAAGTTAATCAAAAGGAATCATTCCACCTTAGTTCATGAAGGCAAAGATCTAGAGGTATATGAACCTATGCATGCCGTTGCAATTCGAAAAGTACTAAAGAAGTATGATAAGATTTGTCATTCCAAACAAGGGCAATTATTCCGGTCACGAGACATATGCAAGGCAATGGTTTGAACTCGGATAACTTTTACGGGTTTTAATTTCAACTCAAGGATTCAAGGATCTAAAGTCAAGAAAAATTACATAATTTGAATGTTCCAATTTGATTCATAATCATACAAGGATTATAAAGTACAAAATCACATAAAAATATCTTTGGCCTATTGCTTCTAATCTCTAAACATCATTCATCAATACCAAGTTACAATCATTCTCATTCAAGTTTACAATAATGAATCATTTGTGTCAACAAGAGATGAAAGGTGTGATAATCCTGCATTCATAGGCCATCTGTAGATAACAAAACTCAAAAAACGTGCAGCTGCATCAAAGAAATCAAACCGAAACCGACTTGAAACTATTAACAAAAAAGAAGAAGATGATAACAGAAAAGACAAAAAACGTAACAAACTCTTCTCCTCTTCCTCGGGGCCTTCTCGGAAAACTTGACACAATTCTATCCTTCATGAATCTTGATTCTTCTCCATAACCATTCAATCACCATAACAGAAGCTCTCGATAATCACTCTTGATTCTGACCTGCGTTGATAACTGAATCCGCTCCTTCACGTTGCAATCCTCATCCATCATCATCTTCACCGAAATCTGCAGAAAATAACAATAATAATCAGTTGCAATCAATCTTCTTCATCTCTGCGAAACCGAATCTCAACACATAAATCTTCATCTTCTTCTCTTCAATCTCAGAGCCACAACAACATTGAATCTTCAATCGGATCTCGTTTCATCATCTCCTTCAATCACCGACGCTGCACAATTCATCAGCATCATCATCCATCGTTCAACAAATCTTCACCGCATATCTTGCATCGCGTCCTTGAATCATCACACCTTCAACAATTCAACGTTCATTCATCAACATCACTCAAAACAATCGTTCAAAAGAAGAATTCAATAACGGATAAAAGATCGAAAACCTGTAATAGAAGATCACCTCTTCATTCTCACGATTCTTCAATCGACCTCTTCTTCATCAATCTCCGCGCACAACTTTGTTTCGGCAATTGTTTTGATCTTCAACTCTTCTCTTCCATCAACGCGTGGTCATCGTTTGATTCAACCAATTGCAACAACATCAACGCGGCAACAATCGTTAATTCTTCATCAAATCTGCAATCAACAACAATAACACGCCTCCATCAATAATCAGTAATCAAATCTCGAAGAAGAAGTGAGAAGAGGAAGAAAGAACTGAGATCGAGAGATGAGCGATGTGAGAGAGGTTGAACGCCGAGAGATGAGAACGAAGAGCGGGAGAAAGCGAGAGAAGAGAGCGCGTTCGGAGCAGACGACTTTCTCCGACGCCGATGCCATTCCTCCACCGCCGCCGTATCGTCCGATCGAGAGAAGAGGAAGAGAAGTCTGTCGATGGTCCCACTTCTAACCCTAATTCCTCTTCCAATTTGTTTTTCTTTTAACTAAGTGGATTGATTAGTGTTAACAGTGAATAATAGAGATTAAACATGATTAATAGCAAGATAATTAGATTAGGCTGATAAAAATCTGATATCAATTGAACGTGGATCAAAGCTTGGGCCACCGAATTGCTGTCTACACCCCCTTGGCCCATTGTGCTTTTTTTTTTGACTGAAACTGTGACAAAAATAACTCCCCTGGGCCTTATCCTGTTGGGCCCTGCGCCTCTTGCTACTACACACTGATTTCTAGCAATAAACACCCCTTGTCTCTCATAAAACTTGTTAGATTTTAGGATTTTTGCACATAGTTTTGTTTCCTTTTTTTTTCTACATATAAAATCATAATAAACTTTGTTAGATTTAGGATTTAATCTTGATATTATTTTGTTAGATTTTAGAAATTAATCGAATAATTTGTTTTGGTAGCTTTTGGTTGAGTAAAATGCCATAAAAACAATTGTTTTGTTAAACTTTTGCATGATAAATAATCAAAAACATGTATATTTTGCTTGTTAGAATTTAAATGCTTTGTTACATTGTTTTGTTCTAATTCTTTGATAAAATGTCATAAAAACAATTTGCTCTTGTTAGACTTTTGTTTAGGATTTAATTAGAATTTAATTTCTATTATTTTCTATGGCGGGTGCATGCCTCCTTGTTATTACTGATTTGGTTGTTGAGATGTGCGAGGTACTTCGAGAGGGCCTTCGATTGCTTCGTGTTCCACTTTACTTGTGAGACACGAATTCGCTTCCGGTGCGATTGATTTGCATCGTGTTCCACTTTATTTGTGGGACACGAACTTATTCCCGATGCGATTCACCTGATCTCTCATTCATTGAGATGTATATTCCTGTATCTTCTGGCTTGTGTTTCTCTTGCAGGTTGCTTGTGTGGTTGTGTTTGATACGCACCACATAGCGGTTGTGATTTATTTTCACACCGCATCGTTTTGACGCTTATGCTGGACTCCTGGCTTTGATGGATGTTAGATTACGTGAAGTTTCTTCTCTGCTTGCACTTGCTAGCTCATTGCGGATTTGCTATCCGTTCAGTATTGTCCCCTTGTCCCTTTTACTGCTTTCCGCATCATCCTATAACATGAGAAGTAGGACCTAGACATGCATCTGGCCAAGCCCTCGAAAGAGGCTCTGTTTTTGTTGGTGTGTTTATATTTGTGCTTTGCGGCAGGGAGTCACGGTGTAATAAGTCCTATATGGCACTCCGTTAAGTCCTCATGGAAGGCATGCGGTCAAGGGTTCGTAATCAACCCCCGCCTAGTCTCATCGAGTCTGTTTGGTATGCGCACGCCTCGCGTCGCTCGCTTCTGAACCTGCACAAGATCTTGTTATCGAGTATGTCAGGAAAAGGGTTCATGTAGCCGGACCCCCGCCTTTCTTATAGCTCGCGTTGCTCGACGTTGATGCTCGGTGTACGCACGCACCGTTTTCCTTTATGATCCGTGACGGCTTGGTTGCTGAGAAGGGTCCGCCTTCTTGTCTATGGCCCGATCATTTTCGCGAGGTCTGATGCTTGGTTGACTTGGGTTGAGCTGCTCCCCTTGGCTATGGCGGGACCGCCTTTCTACCACTTGGCCAGTGCCTTTGGTTTGTTTGCTTCACGAGTGGATGCTCGTTTGTGTGCTATATTGTTTGCATTCGCTTTTCCCCCCGTAGTTTGTTTAGTTTAGTTTAGACTGGTACCCTTTGTATGATAACATTAGGTAGCAAGCTTTCCCCCTTAGCTTAGGTCTTCCTCATGCATTCTTTAAAACACAAACCACACTCTTTGATTTTTCTTTTCTTAAGAACTTGTTATTTCCGCTCCATTCCCAAGCATAAGTCTCCAAAGGTCGAGCAGCGGAGTGTTAATGTAACTCGTTCACCTAAAAAACACAAAACAAACAGAAATTAGTTAGCCGAGCTACGGTAGCTCTGATTCTGCAGAACAGATACGTAGGCAGCGGGGTAGGGCCCGTGCGAGCATAATACTTTCTTTTCCCTACATTCTGCATTCATTTTAGTCCAGATTAGCGTAGATTTGTTACACACCCATAGTTTTAGACACAAGCGTGGATACCATCGAGTACGATGGGCGCGAGGGGTGCTAATACCTTCCCCTCGCGTAACCGACTCCCTTACCCTTTTCTCTGGTCGTGAGACCGTTGTTTTGTTTTGTGGTTTGCTGGCATTCCCTTCCTTTTCAGGATAAATATGTTAGTGGCGACTCTGTTAATTTTCGCGGTAGCGACAGCTGGCGACTCTGCTGGGGACGTCTCGACCTGTTGCTGGTCCGGACCTAGCGAGTCGATCCTAGCGCTTGTGTGTTTATCTTTGGGTGTTTTTACTGCTTTGCATATTTATTTGTTTGCATTGCATTCTATGTGCGCTTTTACTTTTCTGCATCATATTCTGGACTGTCTGGATTTCTATCTGTGGGTGGGTGTTTCAAGAGGTAAAAGGCCCAATACCCAGGCTATGAGTGATACCATAGGAACTAGGAATAGAGTGGCCGTGACGGACAGAAGGCGTATGCCTGATTGATCTGATCACGTATCCACGGGCAGAGCTTGGTGGAATGAGGCAATATCGTATGATAGCGCCTACATTCGATCCTCTGTTGGCTTTTTGACCTACCTTGGCCTAGATTTACCCGTGAGTGGGGCGGGAATCAATCATTGCTTAACAGGTACATTGATGGTGACTTTGGTTCTTGTTCGAGGGTTACCGCTGTTCTTGTTCGAGGGTTACTGTGGTTCTTGTTCGAGTGGTTTTGTTCTTGTTATGATGACTATGGTTCTGTTTCTATTGATTATGGCCCGTGATCTACGGGGAGTTCCGAATTGGTGCCGAACCTTTGAACCTGTGCCGTGTGATTTCTCGGCATCATCAGATATATCCAGTATTGTGGTTCCAACCACTTTGCATCATTGCATATTTACATTCCAAAAAATGATGTACAAAAAATAACTAGCATACATGTTCCTTCCATTTCTAAGGAATCATATCTTTAAGTCTCGTGTCGAGCCTTTCCATCTCTTGCTTTCTAAAAAAAATCAAAACACGAGGATTCCTTGGAAATCGAATGAACATGGCATTGCATTCATATCATGCATCTCATACATTTAATGCATAACAGGTGTTCAGGGTCGAGGATCTCTTATTCAGACTTGGTACTCTCACCAGATTCAGAGACTTGATTTGTTCTTGTTGAGTGCTCAAAGATGGGTCATGGAACAACTTTGTGGGGTGACCAAGAGGAAAGCTCAGTTGGGGTTATCTATGAAGACGTGTCTTACGCTCATTTGCTTTCATGCTTGCTTTATTTGCAACTGGTTAAGCTCTGTACTGTGTGGATATCTACAGATTCTATGCTTGATGATGATGGCACTAGGTGTGAGTTCTATTCTGGGGCACCTGGTCGTGATGTTAGTATCTACAAGTCTTTGAAGTTGTTTGGGGCTCCCGCACGAGGGATAAGCAAGACATTGTCTATCTTGAGCATTGCACCATTTGCATTGCTCGAATCCCTAAAGCACTTACAAATTCCGTGTGACTTCGCCAGAATCCTCTGCCAAGCAGTAATCAAGAGTAATCTACAAAGGCACCTCTCATTCTCAAGGTTCTATTTCATATCCGAGTCACCTTCTCCTGCTGGAGTTTCCTTGTTGCTAGCATTTTCTTGTCAACAGAGACGGAAGAGAAACTAGTGGATGTACTCCCAGTGCCTTGTATCCGAGTTACTTCCTTGCCTGTTGGAGTTTAAGTTGGTTGCTTTGGATCTTTCCCACCACAGATAGCTCTCCTGATTCCGATGACAATAGTCGGTATGTTCCATTCTCGGGGCACCTGATCATAATGTCAAGCCTTACAAGGTGTTGAGGTACAAAAAGTCCAGGACTTGCTCGATACAGAGATGTTTGAGTTTATTCATAATGGTTTCCACTGGCCAATCCTATTTCATCTGCTGCAAGTAGAATGTTTGTTCTTACTAGAGGAAGTAAGTCATGAGAATCACTTGCAATTGATACTACCAGAGGCTTCCTTCCCAACAACTCTTGTGTGTTCCAAGTAATGACTTTGAAAGCCAAGCGTCAGAGGCTATTGTTGTTCGCCGATAGCAATACAAGTTTCCTCCATTCATGATGGTGATTTCTATTTCAGCAACTATATTTAGGGCTCCCGACCGAGGGATAAGCAAGACTCCGTGTTCTTGAGTTCGCATCATTGGCAGCTCAAATCCCTAAAGCATTCATAAACTCAAGTCTCTATATTTGGGGCTCCCGACCGAGGGATAAGCAAGACGCCTTGTATCTTGAGTTTGTGCATCACTGGCACAACTCAAATCCCTAAAAGTTGGACACTTGCAGCTTCTGTATGACTTTGCCGAAATCTTCTTCCAGGAAGTGGTCTAAAGTGTTATGACGTAGTGCTTGGTGTGTTTTCCATGTTGGGGCATTTGGTTATTTGATTGAAGGTTGTCAGACATTCAAAAACAAGATTCAAGACCTGATTAACTCAAAAGCTATCACATTCTCTCTTGAGGGCCAGAATTGAAGTTCCTCTCCGATTCAGCGGATCTTCTGAAGCAATAAGTCCATACGGAGAGGATCTCCTCAACATTGGCGATTCCTAATTCATCACGCGTGTTCATGTTTAAACTTTCTTGCTTTGTTCAATACTGGTTGCATGCAAAACTTGTTTGTTTTTGAACTATAATCATAATGCATTGGATATGTTTGTCTTGAAAAAATCCATTCGCTTTTGCTCTTATATGTTTTTCTATGCGTGTGATATCTAACTCTTGTTAACAAAGCACGATAACTCCAAAGGGAGAATGACGAACATAATACCAAGAAACCTCAAATGGTATGCTTTTGAGTAGAACCCTATTGATGATGTACAGGCATTGTTTCAATTCCCAAACACTGGAGATATAAGGGAGTGAAACCTTCGTTAACCCTTCTGAGCCTTCGAAGTAGGAGTTTCTTTTCTATGCAGAAAAAACCCTTATTTTAACCCAGGGGCGGGTAGTGTTCAGTTAATCTGATCGAGTATTCAAAATTCATCAGGAACACACATTTAAGGATATAATAATGGCTATCTTTCAAAAGGTTGAGGAAAGTCAAATCCACAACGGTTTATCCCTCACATCAGGAGGTCGAGACCAACATCAAAGTCGTTGTGGTTTATCCCTCACATCAGGAGGTCAAAATATGACGATACCACAATGGTAATTCTTCATCAATCAATGACTCAGGCAGTCACAGTCACTTCCAACAAATCTGAGATTCAGGATCACACGACTTGTTCAAAAGAAAAGAAAAAAAGAATGAAAAAAAAAAGAAAAAGCCCGCTAAGTCAACAAGTTGAAAGCATGTGACTTAGGCAAAAGTTAGGGCATCCTGCTGGACATCCAAATCAAAATTCAAAAGAATTTGTCCAGGCAAAAGTTAGGGAAACGAAAAAAAAAAAGAAAAGCAAAAGCGAAAAATAAGGATTACAAAATAAGAATCCTCAACAAAGAACAAAGTCGTGTGATCAGACACCAAAAAACAAAAGGTAAAGTGACTGTCGTGTCCAAAAGACCTCATTGATTCCTCAATCATCTCAAATTTCTCTTGAAAGATGAATGCTCGTGTCAAGTTAACTGAACTTAGGATTGGAGAACATTATGAAGGGGGTGGGCACCAAATAATTTGAGCCTAAAAATCCTTTTTCTAAAACCGTGAACCTGACCACGTTACAACCCTTGAAAGTCCTAATTGAAGCAGGGTTAATTCGAAAGCAGACTATACACGAGAATATGGTAAGCTGACTCCTAGGAGATCCGCTAAACGCTTGAGTTGGTATCACACCATCTTTCTTTCAAAACTCGATGTTACGACATCTTTTCAAAAAGTTTCTTTAAAACTTCGAGACAAACATACTCTTTGCATTAGAATTATATTTCTCATAATAAACATTATTTGCATATAAACAAGTGCTTGACATCAGGAAAGTTTCCATCATAAACTTCAGATGAAAAGTTTATTCCTCCCAAAGGACAAGTTGTCCTCAGAACTCCGTTGAGCAGATGCAATATCTCAAAGTTTGATCATCCTCAGGGGCATAAAAGCATTTGAATACTTTGTCAAGCAAGTTTTCAGTCAATCTAGAACAATCAGGTCAAGATTCGAAGAATCTCTCAAAGTGCTAAGCAACCAGGGGCATTCACTCAAGTGCATTTGAAGCTACCTACAACGATTATCAATCAGGGGTATGTTTCTAAAATTCATGATACTGGGGCAAATTGGCTATGATAGCACAGATATCATAAAGTCCTTACGAGACTAATCTCTTCAAAGTCCTTACAGGCTGGGGCAAGGCACTATGCATTGGCGTTTTATCCTCATCAGGAGGTGTTCAGTTTAAAGTTCAGGTGTGAGCTTAACAACTTGTGAATCCGAGGGCCGTTGGGAGTCAAAGGTGTCATCCTCAACAGTGAGAAGCTATAAGCCCATTACTTGTTGACATCCTTTCAATCAATACGAATATGCAGAACACTATGAAAGCCAATGCTTGTTTGGTCCCTTTGAAGTCAACACTCGCTTGACCCCTTAAGCCCACTTCCTGGTGGCTTTCTCTCGGAGAATCAATGCATGTTTGATGCTCCGGCCGATACTTGTTTGGTGTTCCAATCACTGCTTGCCTGTCAACTCATAGAATCCATTGCCTTTATGGAAAGTTTCAAAGCCAAGATGATTGACAATCTGTTTGCTTGCATTTGCCCGTTGTGGGCTAGCATCACTATCCTATGTCATGTGAAGACACCTCGTGAAGATGTCATGCTATATCCTGGGGCACTTTCATCTGTTTATCTCATAGGTACATCCTTTCAAGTACACCATGTCAGCGCGTGGGCGGATCTAGACAAGTGAGATTCTCATTCCCCAGCTGAGTGCATTCAGATGAGGTTTTCTTTGTTCCAAGATTCTCATCTCCTCAGCAAAGCACATCTCAATGCAATCTTCGTGCTTCAGAAGCCTCATTCCCAGTGGAGTGTCTTCTCCCCAGTTGAATCATGATTGAATAGTATCTGATTCCCCAGCAAGCTCTTAATGAGGTTCCTTGCCCGTGTTTCTCATTTTCCCCAGTAGAGCGTTGCTCTCTCCAACAGATTGATCTGTTTCCCCAAGAGAGTCATCTTATTCCCCAGTGGAATGGTCTTAACAAAGGTTCTTATGCTAAATTCCTTATCCCCAGTGGATCTCATCTCTCCAGTGGATCGCTATGTAGAAGTATTCATCTTCCCCACTGAATTCTTTCCTCAGCAGAGATTCATGTGCATCCTCAGCAGAATCTGTGTCCTTCAAGGATTTCCCCAACGGAATGCGTCCTACACAAGCAAGTTGGTCACTCCTCACCAGAGTTGTCTCCATGACTTGCCTTTATCTCCACATCCCTAGAGGGTCGAGAATTTGCTTCTCCAATGAAGTTGCCAAGGTATTCCCCAAGCAGTTAATCGAGATGTTCATATCCCCAAGCAGGATTTATTCCCCAACCAGAGCTCGCGTCTAGATTTGATCATCTCCAGCAGATTTCTGATCCATCTTTGTCAGCTCGCAATGGTGACCCTTGGTCATTCATCTTGTCCTCCCCGCATAGTTCCGTACTCTCTCTACAGGACTGCTTCAGCAATTCAGTGCTCCTCCGTTGTTTCCCCAAGCAGCGTCCGAATCATGCATCATTCGCATAGCATTCTCAAAAGCGTGTAGCATTTCCATCATTGGAATACTACTCCACAAACATTCATACATGCATCATGCATAAATCATATCATATCTGTTTCTTTTTGCAGGAAAGTTATCAAGATACAAACGCCTCCCAGAGAGCAACTCGCCTAATCATTACAGGCGCTTATCCTGATGTCCAAGTCAGAAGAAGTTTGTCTCCCTCTCCCTGACATTGTCAGACCAGATGAAAGCCATGCTTATTCCCGATGTCCCCAGATCGGTTGAAGATATCTGTTCCTATCCTAATATCCAGATTAGTTGAAGGAATCGCCTCCGGATCTCCCGAGATCTTCCGAAGGAGCTAGCCCACTGATGCCTCAGATCAGTCGGAGATATCTCCTGATGATTTATTTCATCAGAAGAGGACTGTCTATTATTCCTGATATCGCCAGGTCAGTTGAAGACACTCCTATTCCCGATGTCCCCAGATCGGTTGAGGATATTTGTTCTTATCCTGAAATTCAGTTCAGTTGAAAGAACCGCCTCCGGATCTCTAAGATCTTCCGAAGGAGCAAGCCCTCTGATGCCCCAGATCAGTCGGAAAATATCCATTCCCTGACGATTTAGTTCGTTCAGAAGAAGATATGTCTGCTCAGTCCTGATGTCCCCAGATCAGTTGAAGACAATCTTGATTCCCGATGTCCCCAGATCGGTTGAGGAGGTCCATTTTCTTCCTGATGCCCCCAGATCAGTAGAAGGCACAATCCTGATGTTTCCGATCAGTTGAGGACTTCCACCCACCTGACGATTTATTTTCGTCGGAAGAAGACTTGCTTGCTCAGTCCTGATGTCCCCAGATCAGTTGAAAGCATTCTTTAAAATTCCCGATGCCCCCAGATCGGTTGAGGATATCCATTTTCTTCCTGATGTCCCCAGATCAGTAGAAGGCACAATCCTGATGTTTCCGATCAGTTGAGGATATCCACCCACCTGACGATTTACTTTCGCCAGAAGAAGACATGTCTGCTCAGTCCTGATGTCCCCAGATCAGTTGAAGACATTCTTATTTCCGATATTCAGGTCGGCCAAAGACGTCTATTTCGCTGTGATACACAGATCAACCGAAGATGTCGACCTTCTCTTGGTACCCATACCAATTGAAGTTTTTCCCTCAGCAATGGGGTTGCCTGTTCCTTCTTATCACAAGTTGGAGCTACTTAATTATCCAGGTCAATTGAAGTTTTTTCTCCCTGCCTGCGGGGTGGTACATTCCTTCTTCATGCAAGATGGAATCTTCTATTGATCAAGAGCGCAAATTTTCGAGTTCATTCTGGTATTCAATCTCCTTCCACCTCAACGGTTCGAAACTTTCGTTTCTCACTCGTCAAGTTCAAGAAGTTTGAATAGGGGCAGCTGTTGCACCCCAAAATTTGCCCTCTTCGCTGTGCTATAAGTTATGGTAGACGTTTATTTCGTCGCCCAAAAATCAAGAAAAATTAAAGAATTTCCGTTGTTTCAAGATCGTTAAGTCAAGGGCTTGTGAGGTGAATTGCAAAGAATGAGTCATGGTGCAAAGTTATGAGCTTAAGGAAAGCATTGTGTTCGAAGCGCCATTATATTTTCGATTTATCGACGGATTATTGCACAAGTTTTGATTTGGATTGAAAATTGAATTGATTTGGAGTTTTATTGAATATGCAGACTAATTGGAGTTGGTTCCTTGAGATTTAAAGGGATTTGAGTTCAAAGTTAATCAAAAGGAATCATTCCACCTTAGTTCATGAAGGCAAAGATCTAGAGGTATATGAACCTATGCATGCCGTTGCAATTCGAAAAGTACTAAAGAAGTATGATAAGATTTGTCATTCCAAACAAGGGCAATTATTCCGGTCACGAGACATATGCAAGGCAATGGTTTGAACTCGGATAACTTTTACGGGTTTTAATTTCAACTCAAGGATTCAAGGATCTAAAGTCAAGAAAAATTACATAATTTGAATGTTCCAATTTGATTCATAATCATACAAGGATTATAAAGTACAAAATCACATAAAAATATCTTTGGCCTATTGCTTCTAATCTCTAAACATCATTCATCAATACCAAGTTACAATCATTCTCATTCAAGTTTACAATAATGAATCATTTGTGTCAACAAGAGATGAAAGGTGTGATAATCCTGCATTCATAGGCCATCTGTAGATAACAAAACTCAAAAAACGTGCAGCTGCATCAAAGAAATCAAACCGAAACCGACTTGAAACTATTAACAAAAAAGAAGAAGATGATAACAGAAAAGACAAAAAACGTAACAAACTCTTCTCCTCTTCCTCGGGGCCTTCTCGGAAAACTTGACACAATTCTATCCTTCATGAATCTTGATTCTTCTCCATAACCATTCAATCACCATAACAGAAGCTCTCGATAATCACTCTTGATTCTGACCTGCGTTGATAACTGAATCCGCTCCTTCACGTTGCAATCCTCATCCATCATCATCTTCACCGAAATCTGCAGAAAATAACAATAATAATCAGTTGCAATCAATCTTCTTCATCTCTGCGAAACCGAATCTCAACACATAAATCTTCATCTTCTTCTCTTCAATCTCAGAGCCACAACAACATTGAATCTTCAATCGGATCTCGTTTCATCATCTCCTTCAATCACCGACGCTGCACAATTCATCAGCATCATCATCCATCGTTCAACAAATCTTCACCGCATATCTTGCATCGCGTCCTTGAATCATCACACCTTCAACAATTCAACGTTCATTCATCAACATCACTCAAAACAATCGTTCAAAAGAAGAATTCAATAACGGATAAAAGATCGAAAACCTGTAATAGAAGATCACCTCTTCATTCTCACGATTCTTCAATCGACCTCTTCTTCATCAATCTCCGCGCACAACTTTGTTTCGGCAATTGTTTTGATCTTCAACTCTTCTCTTCCATCAACGCGTGGTCATCGTTTGATTCAACCAATTGCAACAACATCAACGCGGCAACAATCGTTAATTCTTCATCAAATCTGCAATCAACAACAATAACACGCCTCCATCAATAATCAGTAATCAAATCTCGAAGAAGAAGTGAGAAGAGGAAGAAAGAACTGAGATCGAGAGATGAGCGATGTGAGAGAGGTTGAACGCCGAGAGATGAGAACGAAGAGCGGGAGAAAGCGAGAGAAGAGAGCGCGTTCGGAGCAGACGACTTTCTCCGACGCCGATGCCATTCCTCCACCGCCGCCGTATCGTCCGATCGAGAGAAGAGGAAGAGAAGTCTGTCGATGGTCCCACTTCTAACCCTAATTCCTCTTCCAATTTGTTTTTCTTTTAACTAAGTGGATTGATTAGTGTTAACAGTGAATAATAGAGATTAAACATGATTAATAGCAAGATAATTAGATTAGGCTGATAAAAATCTGATATCAATTGAACGTGGATCAAAGCTTGGGCCACCGAATTGCTGTCTACACCCCCTTGGCCCATTGTGCTTTTTTTTTTGACTGAAACTGTGACAAAAATAACTCCCCTGGGCCTTATCCTGTTGGGCCCTGCGCCTCTTGCTACTACACACTGATTTCTAGCAATAAACACCCCTTGTCTCTCATAAAACTTGTTAGATTTTAGGATTTTTGCACATAGTTTTGTTTCCTTTTTTTTTCTACATATAAAATCATAATAAACTTTGTTAGATTTAGGATTTAATCTTGATATTATTTTGTTAGATTTTAGAAATTAATCGAATAATTTGTTTTGGTAGCTTTTGGTTGAGTAAAATGCCATAAAAACAATTGTTTTGTTAAACTTTTGCATGATAAATAATCAAAAACATGTATATTTTGCTTGTTAGAATTTAAATGCTTTGTTACATTGTTTTGTTCTAATTCTTTGATAAAATGTCATAAAAACAATTTGCTCTTGTTAGACTTTTGTTTAGGATTTAATTAGAATTTAATTTCTATTATTTTCTATGGCGGGTGCATGCCTCCTTGTTATTACTGATTTGGTTGTTGAGATGTGCGAGGTACTTCGAGAGGGCCTTCGATTGCTTCGTGTTCCACTTTACTTGTGAGACACGAATTCGCTTCCGGTGCGATTGATTTGCATCGTGTTCCACTTTATTTGTGGGACACGAACTTATTCCCGATGCGATTCACCTGATCTCTCATTCATTGAGATGTATATTCCTGTATCTTCTGGCTTGTGTTTCTCTTGCAGGTTGCTTGTGTGGTTGTGTTTGATACGCACCACATAGCGGTTGTGATTTATTTTCACACCGCATCGTTTTGACGCTTATGCTGGACTCCTGGCTTTGATGGATGTTAGATTACGTGAAGTTTCTTCTCTGCTTGCACTTGCTAGCTCATTGCGGATTTGCTATCCGTTCAGTATTGTCCCCTTGTCCCTTTTACTGCTTTCCGCATCATCCTATAACATGAGAAGTAGGACCTAGACATGCATCTGGCCAAGCCCTCGAAAGAGGCTCTGTTTTTGTTGGTGTGTTTATATTTGTGCTTTGCGGCAGGGAGTCACGGTGTAATAAGTCCTATATGGCACTCCGTTAAGTCCTCATGGAAGGCATGCGGTCAAGGGTTCGTAATCAACCCCCGCCTAGTCTCATCGAGTCTGTTTGGTATGCGCACGCCTCGCGTCGCTCGCTTCTGAACCTGCACAAGATCTTGTTATCGAGTATGTCAGGAAAAGGGTTCATGTAGCCGGACCCCCGCCTTTCTTATAGCTCGCGTTGCTCGACGTTGATGCTCGGTGTACGCACGCACCGTTTTCCTTTATGATCCGTGACGGCTTGGTTGCTGAGAAGGGTCCGCCTTCTTGTCTATGGCCCGATCATTTTCGCGAGGTCTGATGCTTGGTTGACTTGGGTTGAGCTGCTCCCCTTGGCTATGGCGGGACCGCCTTTCTACCACTTGGCCAGTGCCTTTGGTTTGTTTGCTTCACGAGTGGATGCTCGTTTGTGTGCTATATTGTTTGCATTCGCTTTTCCCCCCGTAGTTTGTTTAGTTTAGTTTAGACTGGTACCCTTTGTATGATAACATTAGGTAGCAAGCTTTCCCCCTTAGCTTAGGTCTTCCTCATGCATTCTTTAAAACACAAACCACACTCTTTGATTTTTCTTTTCTTAAGAACTTGTTATTTCCGCTCCATTCCCAAGCATAAGTCTCCAAAGGTCGAGCAGCGGAGTGTTAATGTAACTCGTTCACCTAAAAAACACAAAACAAACAGAAATTAGTTAGCCGAGCTACGGTAGCTCTGATTCTGCAGAACAGATACGTAGGCAGCGGGGTAGGGCCCGTGCGAGCATAATACTTTCTTTTCCCTACATTCTGCATTCATTTTAGTCCAGATTAGCGTAGATTTGTTACACACCCATAGTTTTAGACACAAGCGTGGATACCATCGAGTACGATGGGCGCGAGGGGTGCTAATACCTTCCCCTCGCGTAACCGACTCCCTTACCCTTTTCTCTGGTCGTGAGACCGTTGTTTTGTTTTGTGGTTTGCTGGCATTCCCTTCCTTTTCAGGATAAATATGTTAGTGGCGACTCTGTTAATTTTCGCGGTAGCGACACATATACATGAGTCATGTCCCATGCGTCTTATGTGATTCATAGTTGTGGCGTTTTGTAACTATATCGTGATTGTATATTGTGACTTGTTAAACGATGGAAGTATGTGAAGATGTGAATTGATGATTTTGTGAATAGTATGATGATATCGATGTTTGTGAATGCAATTAACAGAATATGTCTGGTATGACTTATATGCTGTGATGTTTTGGGAACTAGAATCGTGATGTATACTCGAGGTTTATGATTGTGATGTATCATGACTTGGCTTGCGAAGTAAATGATATATATATATATATATATATATATATATATATATATATATATATATATATATATATATATATATATATATATAATTGATGTGAATATGAAGTGTTGTGACTTGTTGTGCGATGAAACGTATATGAGATTTGTGAGTTAGTGAAAGTATGAAGTGTATGGCAATATTAACACTTGCGATGTGATAACTATATATGTCTGAATCCTAATATACAATTTATCATACGCTCACTTATATGATTTGATATCTCACCCTTTTCTCCTGTTCTCCGTTGCCTTTATATTAGTAACGTGCAGGTGTTCGAGTATGAAGATTTAGTTGTTGTTAATCGAGTCGGTTGTCGCTATGATACGTAGCACTCGGGGGGACGATTTATGATATTTATGATGTTGTTGCTTATTGTGACTATCATGGTTTAATAGGATGATATGTTAAGTGAAGTTGCTTTATTAATATGATGTTATTTATGTGAATAAGACGTTACTTGATTCGGAAATTGAGAATTATGACTCCGCTGTTTTATTAATAAAAGAAGTTATTCTGTTTTAGAAAGTGCTATGTATCCGCTAAATCCGATGAAGTGATTTATTGTTAAATGAATATGTGACGCCTCATTTTTTTTGTCGAGAAATTTTGAAACTCTGATTCTTGAATAAATCGTCGGGTAGAAATGGGGTATTACACAAGCTGTGAAGGCAACCAAACTATTTGCCTTTTCACCTTCACTATTGTCTTTTGATTCCTCATATGACAATGTGACAGTGTATCACTTCTTTTGTTTCCTAAGAAAGTTGGACATTATGCTTGAATGGTTCTGAATCCCTCGCATTCATGGCATTGGATTCCTTTGCCTCTGTTTAGCTTATCTCTTTCTCTACATTTACGCTAGGGAGTGAAACCTTTGGAGTTGGGTGGTAGATTATATTTTACATTAGTTTTGACATTATTCATAGATCTCCTGTCAATTCTTCTCATGACCTTACCAGTTTTTTTGCAAGTAGTGAAATAGATTCCTATAATTTATCATCGGTATCTTCTTCTACCTATTCATCACTATTTTCAATGTCAGCTTTGAATGCAACATCTTTGTTTCTTTTCTCTGATTTGTCATTGATATCTATTTCAAATGTGAGTAGCGAACCAATGAGCTCATTCACTTTAGTTGTGTTAATATCTTGTGCTTCTTTAATGACTGACCTTCATATCAAACCTCTTAAGAGATTTGATAATTTTTATGGCCAACCTTTCTTCTGATATTTTTCCCCAAGAGCAAAGTAGCTATTGGTTATGTCAGTGAGATGTACATTAAAATAAACAATAGTTTTATCCTCTTTCATTCTTGAATTTTCAAATTTTGTAATGAGGAGCTATAGTCTTGACGTGCCTTCATGTGCAATATGCACGGTCTCTCAAGCTTCTTTGGCACTATAGCATGTATTAATGAGCCTAAAAATATATTTGTCAACTCCATTATAAATTTTATTGAGAGCACGAGAGTTACCATGAGCTTATTCATCGTCATCTTTTGACCTTTCATTTTTAGGCTTTAGGGATCGTGTGCTATCTCTGGCTGTAATCTTTGGAGATGTCCATCCTTTTATAACTACTTTCCAAGTTATACTATCCATGGACTTGAGAAAAGCAACCATGTGAGCTTTACAATTATCATAGTTTGTGCCATAAAAGAATATGTGGTTGATTTACGGATCTTCCTTCTTTAGCATTGTACATTTGGAACAGAATATATAGATCCTTTGGAGCTCACCCTACCATAACAGGGTGCCTACTCAGATGTCAATTAAAATTATGCTCTCTGGATACCAAGATGTCAGACACAATGTGTATCACAAGTGTAATGTGTAATTAGCAAAATAAAGACAGTAAATAAAATAACACAAGAATCAATAACCCAATTTGGTGAAAAATACCTACTTCTAGAGGGTGGTAACCCAATGAAAGGAAAGCCACTCTTAATATTGAGAAGTACAAATTGGTCTTATTTGAACTCTCATATTTCAATGTCATATTTTCTAATACTACTAGTGAATTTCTATTCAGGACTGCTCCTGAATATGAGACCCCTCTCACTTCGACTCAAACACTCTCCCTAGAGTTTGGATAGTTACAAGTGTTTATGAATGATAAAACGAAATTACAACTCAAATACTCTATTCTCTTAACATAGAAATAAGACTTACGAATAAGTATTACAAAACAAAAAACAAAAAAGACTCAAAATAAATAAACATGCTTAACTTAATTGTGTAAGGTTTGAGTATTCACATAGGAGAATATCTCCTTAAATAACAACAAGGACAAGATTTAAAGCCCATTAGGGTTTTGGTCTTTGAACACGTTCAACATCCCAAAAGCACAAGCAACTAGTCTTCCATTATGTTGATTGAAAATATTTGTTTAATTAAATATTGATCATATAATAATTCTTCAATTTTAATCTTGATAAAAATGATATTTGAGAAACTCTTCCTTATTCCAAAGAACACATACAAGATTAAACATGATTAGATAATTAAGGAAACTGTTGAGTGTCTTTTGTTGTTTCTATTCGTATGTTTTTAAGGCACTTTTTAACCCCTTTTTCTATGTTTTTAGAAGAATAGCTTATGTAAATAAGTGATTTTTGTCATATGTAAATATTTGGTATTTTGATCTATTTTCTAGTATTTCAGTTATTGGTGATAGCAAATGTTCAGAAAAATCGGGAAAAAAGTCGAAGAATCGAGGATTTTGGCAACTCTGAAGGTGTCAGTGTTCCTTTTGTTTTCGCCCGGCGAATACTTGGAAGCGAAGCTCCGCCCGGCGAGTGGTAGGCGAGCCAGGGGCGAAGCAGCTCAATTTTTGGCCATCTTTCTGCTCTGGAGCGCCCGGCGGAGCATCTGTCTCGCCGGGCGGATGAAGATATTTTTTTGGGTTCTTTTGTGTACTTTTAAGGTCACGTGGCCTGTTTAGTGGGTTTCGCCCGGCGAAGCTGTTCTTCCGCCGGGCGAATCTGGGCTGATGTGCCATGCTATATAGTGCTAGTTAGATATTTTGAGAACCATTCCATCTTAGATATCTCTCTCTTGAACCAAAATACAATATTTTTTGAGTGAGAAAACCCTAAAACTTCCATTGTTAGTAAAATTCAAGTTTTTACCCATCAATCTTGGAGACTTCCATCTTGATGTTCATAAAGCTTGATAGTTTGCTTGTTACTCAAGTCACCATGGAAATGGGTGGCTAAACCTTCTTGGTGTCAAGATTAGAGGTAGATGATTTGCTTTTAGTTTGTATTTCTTTTGATCTTTTGTATGTGAACAAGTGATGATATATATATGGTGAAAAACCTTGTGTTTATTTAGTTATGAGATTTGTATTCTATTTGAGAAAATGTTTTCAAGTCTTGACCTAGGTTTTTTATCTATCAACAAGTAAAGTTTAGAAATAGCTTTGTGAGTTGATATTTGCCTATATTAAGCCTTGAGTGTTGTCATTTTGATAGTTAGGTTGAGAGATCATTTAAGGATCAAAATGGCAAATTTCACAATATGGTTTAGACATGAAACATATTGAGAGGATTGTGATTATATGTATCATTCATGAGTTCACATATTTGATCAAGAAAATATCTTAGAAGCAAATCATCAAAAACAAATCTAATCTTGACATTCTTTTACCATCTTTTAAAACCACATACCAAGTTTAGCACTTCTTGCATGAGATTAAAGAATTATGTTACCAGAATCAAAACCAAACCCCATGATAACTTTAACTCACGACAAAATAAACTATAGAACGGCGGTGATATCGCAATAATCCCTGTGGAAACGATAAACGAAAAGTACCACAATACTCTTTCAACAAAATGGCGCCGTTGCCGGGGATTGTTGTTTAGATATTGCAAGCATTGCAATAGTTTGTTTTGTATTGAGTCTTATAATTAATCTCTTGTTTCTAAATTTATTTTCCTTGTGTTTGTTAATTTGCGTGGTTAGTTTTTCAGATTACAGTTTATGCGAGGACGTATTCCTGCAGATCAACTCCTTTTTGATCCAGAGATTGAGAGGACTGCACGTAGAGAGAATAGCAAAACTCGTAGGAGGAGACGACTAGCTAGGGAAAGAAGTCAACAGCAAGAAGCATCTTCTTCTTCAACTCCGGTTGAAAACTTGGTTGAGGAAGAAATGGCTGCGGATCCTAATGTTCCAGCTCGAGGGCCTTGTGTTAATAGCCCTCGACTCAATGCACAATTTGCTCGTGATCAAGCCAATGGAAGAAACTCCGAGATGAAAACGGGGTTACTTCAATTACTTTATCAGAATCCTTTCACAGGGGCAGATCACGAGGATCCATTTACTCATCTAACAAAGTTCTACGAGATCGCCGGAACAATTGGTGCTCCGGAAGACCAAGAAGAACAGGTGTTCAGGAGACTCTTTCCTCATTCCTTAATTGGAAAAGCTAAGGAATGGTACCTTGATCAACCAAATAATGTCATGACAAATTGGAACGAGTTAGAAGAGAAGTTCTTGGATCGGTTCTTTCCTCACAATAGGTTCATGGAAGCGAAAACTTCTATTGCGGTGTTCTCTCAAGGTTCGAATGAATCTCTCAATGAAGCATGGGAGAGGTTCAAGTCCATGGTTAGAAAATGCAAAGGTCATGGGTTTGATGAATTGTCTCAAATCCATATCTTTAGGAATGGACTCCAACCTCAACCAAAAACTCTTTTAGATGCTACCGCGGGTGGTTCGTTGATGTCAAAAACAGCTGCTGAAGCAATTGCTATCATTGATAGGATGGCTTTGAATGATCATCAAGGGCAACACAACCGTAGTGCATCGCAAAGAAAACCTGGAGTTCTTGAATTGAATACTAGTGATGCAATACTTGCTCAAAACAAGTTATTGACACAACAAGTAGAATTGCTCACTCAACAAATGTCAAAACTCCCTCAACAAATCAAAGAGATACATGGGATCCCGTCTAAAAATCAACAGGTGATGTGTTGTGAATTGTGTAGGGGTGACCATCAAACTGGTTTTTGTCCTCCACCGGGTGAAGAGGTGAATTATGTGTCAAATCCTAATCAAGGTTATGGTGGGAGACAACAACAACAACCTTACAACAATAACCAAGGTTACCAACAAAGAGGTAATCAAGGTTATCAACAAGGATGGAGGCCGGATGCGGGGCCATCGAATCGTCAAAATCCTTATCAAGGTGGTTACAATCAACAACCTCAACAAACAAAGCTTTCAATCGAGGACACTCTTAGCCAATTCATGCAATTGCAAATGGCGAGCCAAAAGAGTACGGATGCCGCCATAAAGAACCTTGAAACTCAATTCGGGCAATTGTCAAAGCAACTTGCCGATCAAAACAAAGGTCCTTTTCCGGCTACTACACAAGAAAATCCTCGTGAGCATTGTAAGTCAATTCTAACTCGTAGCGGTAGAAATATTGATATGGGTGTAAGAGAGATAGTTGAGGAGGAAATTGTTGAGAGTGAAAAAGATAGGGTGATCGAAGTAGAAAAAAATGTTGAGGGTGATGTAGTTGAAAATGAGAAAGAGAAAGAATTAGTGGAAAAAGAAACTCTTGAGAAAGTTGTAGAAAAAGAGAGAAAAAAATTGAGTGTGAGTGAAAAAGGGAAGATGAAAGAAAACTCAATTCATGTGAAGAAATTACCTTACCCTCCCGGTCCGTCAAAGAAAGAAGATGCAAAGCATTATGCTCGGTTCTTGGACATCTTTAGCAAGTTGCAAATCAATGTTCCTTTTTCCGAAGCATTAGAGCAAATGCCGATGTACTCTAAGTTTATCAAAGACATCATCACTAAGAAGAGAAGATTCTTGGATCCGGAGGTAGTCACGGTGAGCTCTTGTTGTAAGGCGTTAATTCAACGCACTACACCGATTAAATAAAATGATCCTGGACGGGTAACCTTGCCAGTGTCAATTGGAAATGTTCGAATAGGCAAAGGATTGGTGGATACCGGTTCTAGCATTAATTTGATCCCATTGTCTATGGTGAGAAGGTTAGGAATTAATGACTTGAAGCCGACTAGAATGACACTATCATTAGCAGATAAGTCCACAGCTCATCCTCATGGAGTTGCGGAAGACTTGCTTGTTAAGGTTGACAAATTTTGGTTTCCCGTTGATTTTGTCGTCATAGACATGGAAGAAGATCCTGATATACCATTGATCTTAGGAAGGCCTTTTATGAAGACGGCCCGAATGATGATAGACATTGCTGATGGCTTAATGAAATTGCGATACCAAGACGAGGAATTATGTCTTAATCTCTTTGAAGCTATCAAGCATCCTAGTGATGACGATGATTGTTTTAGAATCGATGCCACAGAAAAAGCGATTATGAAAGTAGAGAATGAAATGCACTTGACTAATCCTCTTGAGAAAACTTTGATGGAAGCTCTTGAAGTGCTTACAAAAGATCAAGAGAAGGAAATTGAAGATTGCTTGAGAAATCTTGAGGCATGTGATGAGATGAATCCTTTTGAAGCTCAAATTGATGAGTTGAAAGATGAGCTTGAAGTTGAAGAACCAAAGGTGGAATTGAAAGTGTTACCTTCTCACTTGAAGTATGTGTTCCTTGAGAAGAATGCAAACAAGCCGGTTATCATTAGCAACGCCCTTTCTAAGGTTGAAGAAGAAATATTACTTGTGGTCCTAGAAAGAAACCAAGAAGCAATGGGATGGACACTTTCCGATCTCAAAGGCATTAGTCCCTCCTTTTGTATGCATAAGATTTTGATGGAGGATGACTTTAAACCGGTGGCTCAACCACAAAGACGTTTGAATCCGGTGATGAAAGAAGTAGTGAGAAAGGAAGTAGTGAAAATGTTAAAAGCCGGGATGATTTATCCGATCTCGGATAGTGCTTGGGTGAGTCCCGTCCATGTGGTGCCTAAGAAGGGTGGAATGACTGTGATTCGAAATGAGAAGAATGAGCTAATTCCTACTCGAACCGTGACTGGATGGAGGATGTGTATCGATTATCGTAAGCTAAACAAAGCTACGAGGAAAGATCATTTTCCCTTACCGTTTATGGATCAAATGCTCGAGAGATTATCCGGTCAACAATTTTATTGTTTCTTAGACGGGTATTCGGGATACAATCAAATTGTAGTCAATCCCGAGGATCATGAGAAGACCGCTTTCACATGCCCTTTCGGCATTTTTGCTTATCGGCGAATGCCTTTCGGGTTGTGTAATGCACCGGCAACATTTCAACGGTGTATGCAAGCTATCTTTTCTGACTTAATTGAGAAGTGCATCGAAGTGTTTATGGATGACTTCTCGGTTTTTGGGGCTTCATTTGATTTATGTTTGAAAAATCTTGATACCGTGCTAAGTCGTTGTGTGGAGTCAAATTTGGTCCTCAATTGGGAGAAGTGCAACTTCATGGTTACCGAAGGAATTGTGCTCGGCCACAAGGTTTCTTCAAGAGGCCTTGAGGTGGATAAAGCAAAAATTGAAGTTATAGAGAAGTTGCCTCCTCCATTGAATGTGAAGGGTATCCGAAGTTTTCTAGGACATGCCGGGTTTTATCGAAGATTTATCAAAGATTTTTCCAAAGTGGCAAAGCCATTGAGTAATCTACTCAACAAAGGTACGGAATTTCTTTTCGATGAATCCTGTTTAAATGCTTTCCTAGAGCTTAAAGAAAAGTTGGTAACCGCACCCATAATCGTCGCTCCTAATTGGTCGCTTGATTTTGAACTCATGTGTGATGCGAGTGATTATGCGGTGGGTGCCGTGTTAGGACAAAGAAAGAACAAAATTTTTCATGCTATTCACTATGCAAGCAAAGTTTTAAATGAAGCGCAAGTCAATTACGCAACTACCGAAAAAGAGTTGCTTGCTGTTGTGTTTGCATTAGAGAAATTTCGTTCTTACTTGATTGGTTCCAAAATTGTGTGTTATACTGACCATGCAGCTATCAAATACTTGCTCACTAAGCCGGACTCAAAACAAAGGCTGATTAGGTGGATTCTCTTGCTTCAAGAGTTTGATCTTGAAGTAAGAGACAAAAAAGGGTCTGAAAATGTGGTAGCTGACCATTTATCTCGGTTGGTGAATACCGAGGTAACACAATTTGAAAGTGAGATCAAAGAGGAATTTCCTGATGAGAAACTGTTTATGGTCCAAGAAGTTAGACCCTGGTTTGCTGACATGGCTAACCATAAAGCTACCGGGTGGATACCGGAAGATCTTACTTGGAACCAAAAACGGAAGTTCTTATCCGATGCTAACTTTTACGTTTGGGATGAGCCTTATCTTTTCAAATTAAGTAGTGACAATCTCTTAAGGAGGTGTGTAACTAGTGAGGAATCTCAAAGTATTTTGTGGCATTGTCACAATTCACCATATGGTGGTCACTACAATGGATTACGTACGGCAACTAAAGCCCTTCAGGCGGGTTTTTGGTGGCCTACGTTGTTTAAAGATGCCTATCGTTATGTTTCGAGTTGTGACAGTTGTCAGCGGAGTGGTGGAATTGGTCGTCGAGATGAAATGCCCCTACAAAGCTTCCTAGAGGTGGAAGTGTTTGATTGTTGGGGAATTGATTTCGTCGGTCCATTTCCATCCTCATTTGCCAATGAATACATTTTGGTCGCTGTGGACTATGTGTCTAAATGGGTGGAAGCGATTGCTTCACCAAAAGCTGACGGTAAGACCGTAATCAAATTTTTGAAAAGGAATATTTTTTCGCGTTTCGGTACGCCAAGGGTGTTGGTGAGTGATGGCGGATCGCATTTTTGCAATGCTCCACTTGAAAAAGTGTTGAAGCAATATGGAGTTAGGCACAAGGTTGCTACTCCATACCATCCGCAAACCAACGGCCAAGCAGAGGTTTCAAACCGTGAGATTAAAAGGATCCTTGAGAAAACTGTGTCAAGTTCGCGAAAGGATTGGTCTCAAAAGCTTGACGACGCATTGTGGGCGTATCGTACCGCCTATAAGGCTCCAATTGGTTTAACTCCATTTCAAATGGTTTATAGTAAAACTTGCCATTTACCCGTTGAGATGGAGCACAAAGCTTTTTGGGCGTTAAAGCTTTTAAATTTTGATCCTAACTTGGCCGGTGAAAAAAGGAAAGTTCAAATTCATGAGTTGGATGAATTGAGACTTAATGCCTACAATTCCAACAAAATTTATAAGGAAAAGGTAAAATTTTATCATGATAGCAAAATTCGGCAAAAAGATTTCCAAGTTGGTCAAATGGTGCTTCTCTTCAATTCCCGTTTGAGACTTTTTCCGGGAAAATTGAAGTCAAAATGGTCTGGACCGTTTTTGGTCAAGGAGGTGAAGCATTTTTTAGCGATTGTGGTAGAAGACCCGAAATCCAAAGAAACGTGGACTGTTAACGGGCAAAGATTGAAAGTGTACCGTGGGTGCGAGTTTAATAGAGAAACAAGTGTGCTTGCTCTTAGTGATCCTTGATCACTTATAGCCGTCGAGCTGACCGACGTTAAACAAAGCGCTAGTCGGGAGGCACCCCGGCATTGTAAGTATTTACTGTTGTTTTAGTTTTTTTATAAGCTTTAAAATCTTATTTGAATGTTGTGTAAGAAAAGACCTAGACCTGTAATCTTTTTAAAAAAAAAATTTTGCTGGTTCTGGTGTGGAGCGCCCGGCGGAGCATTTTGTCTCGCCGGGCGAAGGAGGATTTTCTGTGGCAGATTGTCACGTGCTTGGGCTGCAGAAAAGGAGCTAAATGAGTGAGGCCCACTCTTGCCCTCATTCTTGCAGAAATTTTGTTCCCCCCCTTTTCCTTGTGTTGCCCTAGCCGTTACCTTCTCCTTGCCTTGCTCTCATTCCTCTTCTCTTGCTCTTCTCTTCCTCAATTGAAAAGCTAAGGTAATTTCTTGTCTCTTTGTTCTCTTTTCTCTTTTGTGTTCTTGACCTAGACTAGAAAAATGAAATTAGTTAGGGTTTTGAAAACCTTTAGTTGAAATAGGATGAAATAGAGTTGTCTAGATGTGCATAGAAGTTCCATAGAGTGTAGTAAGATTGGTGTTGGGAGAAGCTGCTTGTTCTGCTGGTGTTGTTGCCCTGTTTCGCTCGATTCGCCCGGCGGAGTATTCTGGCTCGCCGGGCGAGTCACTCCAGACCTGCAATTTATCTTTAGTTCCAACAGTCTATGGTGTGTTTTGTGCTAACGATTTTTGGTGGCTTGTTTTGTGTGGTTCCTTCTTTTTGTGCAGATGTTTAGCAGGCAAAGGAAGCGATCCAAGTCTCAAAAGGATGCAACTGCGGCTGGTAGTTCAAATCCTCCGCCAAGAACTTTTGATGCATCACGTTTCCGTAGTGCAATCCACCAGGACCGTATGCCAATGCTGGAAAAGAAAAAGATTTTGGCGGAGAGGAAGTTTATGATTGACACTGAGGGAAGCTACAAGGAGATTGCAAGCATTTTCAATGCAAAGAAGTGGGGAAGGTTGCTCACTCCGGTTGATTGCATAAACTATGAAATTGTCCGTGAGTTTTATGCTAATGCACTTCAACCGGAGGGTGAGTTGTGTTCTTACAAGTCTTTTGTTCGTGGTAAGGAGATCGATTTTTCACGGAATGCAATCAGTGAGCTCCTTGGCAATCCTTGGAATCCATTTGATCCAAATATCCAGACTGGTGAGTTTTCTGTTGCACGAAGAACTCATCAGAACCAGGAAGTAATTTCTCGTGTGATCCTTAAACCGGGAAAGCAGGTGGAGTTGAACAATGTTCAGGAGCCGATTCGTTACAACAGGATTGATATGACTCCTTTGGCGCAGGCGGTGCTTCTTCTGATTGTGTTTAACATAAGGCCTAGGTTTCATAAGTCTTCGGCACCTCTTGATGTGGCTTTGCTTGTTTATCACATCTTGGAAAACAAGACGGTCGACGTTGCTAAAATCATTGCTAATGAGATGAAAATCTTCATCGAGAACACTCGTCGTCCTGGGGTACATTCTAGCGCACCTATCATTTTTCCTTGTTTGATTACTTCTTTGTGTCAAAAGCAGGGTGTTCGTTTTCCAAGTGTGGTGAACGAAAGGAAAAGAGATGTGGTTGATGATATCTACATCAACCGCTACTGTAATGCTAAGTTGGCTGCTAAGAAAAAGCAGAAGGAAGCTGGTGAGTCCTCTGCTGCAGGTGAGCATGGTGAGACTCTGGATTATGAAGATTGGGATCCGAGGTTGAGAGCATCTTTTAATTATACTTGGGATGCGCTTGAGGCTGGAAGGAGGTCCAGTGAGTTCCTTATGGACTCTATGAGGCAGTTGTATCTGCATCAGTCTGCACCTTCTGGTGAGATCCCTCCTTTTCCTTCTCGCGAGGATTATTCTGCTTATGCAAATTGGCCTGAGGGCAGGCCTTTCTTTTCTGAGGGGGTGGATGATGCTGATGCAGAGGGTGATGAAATTGGTGATGACATCCTTGATTAGGAGTTTGCTAGTTATTTTGTCTTTGTCTTAGTTTTTTTTTTTTTATGTTTTAAGTATTTGATAACTTTTGGTTGTTGGCGCTTGGCCATGTTTTGTTGGATAATGTTAGTTAATTTTAGTTGGATTTCTTTTTATATATTTTAGTTTGTTTAAATTTTTAGCTTTGTACATATTAGTTTAATATGATGCTTCTTAGTTTGATTGTTTAAGATTTTGGTTCCGCAAGGAGCAAGAAAAAACAAAAATATATATGTCAACTCAAAAGTGTGGATGGTGATGATAAAATTCTCAAAAGTGTGCATAGAAGGTATTACTTTAATCGCTTTGTAGAATGATAGCACGTTAATTAAATTAACGCTTTATGCAAATTCGTGATATGCATCATCTAGTAAATATATGTTCAAGTGTGAATCATTAGGACTTAACCATAAATGTGAGTAGCTTCCATTGTTCACCAAAATATTGTGATGTCTAGTAATATTGTTTAACTCGTTCGATTCATGCCAAATCTTGTGTTCAATTGAAATTATGGAACTTTGAAGGGATCAAGGCATTGTTTGTATTATTGAGGAAAACCACCATTCCAAAAAGGCTTCATTTAACCGAATTAGTGTGTGCGCATTTGTAAACCTTTTTGAGCCGAAAGTTTGTGTGAATGAATCCATTGCATGCCAACAAATTATTAAGATTACCACTTAGTAGTTGTGTTGTTGATCAAGCAAATTTAGTCAATGATGATTCATTCTCATATTTTTCTTGTGTAAACACTTTCCCTTGAACCTTTATCTTACTTTGAAAAGCAATTCTCGTCTCTTGAGATAGAAAAGTGTGAAGTTGGGGAGAGTGGTTCTTATTTGTGAAGTTGCCACGGGAAAGAAAGTGTGGTGGGCAATGCATCTTTTAAATATATGATTATAAGAATATATGTATATATATATATATATTGAAAAAAAAAACGAAAAAAAAAATATATAAAAAAATAAAGAGAAGATGCATTGTAAGAAAAGGAAGTGAATTGTGAGAAGTTGTGAATTGAGCAAGAATGAATTTATCAGATTGAGAAAAGTCCTTTGTGATCTTTGTTCCATGGTTTTTTTTGCGAAATGTCGAGATGAACGTATGAATTGTTCTGGATGTTAATATAGTTATTAGCGAGAGTGTTTTGTCCATTGTTTATATTGTGTATAATCCCTGTTTTGTGAGAAACTTAGGTGATTCATACATGAGCATGTTATGGCAAAGATTTGCATTTTGAAGTTTGTGTTTAGGGTTTAATTCGTTATAGTGCTATCTATCTATCTAAGTTATGAAGTTGTCTTGGGCGTGCACTTGTCGAGTTTGAACCATTCAAGTTTTGTTCGGTTGATTTTGTGCTTTGAATCGTTTTGGTTTAATTTTTAAAATTTTCCTTTGATTGAGGACATTCAAAGATGCAAGTTGGGGAGATTTTGTTGAGTGTCTTTTGTTGTTTCTATTCGTATGTTTTTAAGGCACTTTTTAAGCCCTTTTCCTATGTTTTTAGAAGAATAGCTTATGTAAATAAGTGATTTTTGTCATATGTAAATATTTGGTATTTTGATCTATTTTCTAGTATTTCAGTTATTGGTGATAGCAAATGTTCAGAAAAATCGGGAAAAAAGTCGAAGAATCGAGGATTTTGGCAACTCTGAAGGTGTCAGTGTTCCTTTTGTTTTCGCCCGGCGAATACTTGGAAGCGAAGCTCCGCCCGGCGAGTGGTAGGCGAGCCAGGGGCGAAGCAGCTCAATTTTTGGCCATCTTTCTGCTCTGGAGCGCCCGACGGAGCATCTGTCTCGCCGGGCGGATGAAGATATTTTTTTTTGGGTTCTTTTGTGTACTTTTAAGGTCACGTGGCCTGTTTAGTGGGTTTCGCCTGGCGAAGCTGTTCTTCCGCCGGGCGAATCTGGGCTGATGTGCCATGCTATATAGTGCTAGTTAGATATTTTGAGAACCATTCCATCTTAGATATCTCTCTCTTGAACCAAAATACAATATTTTTTGAGTGAGAAAACCCTAAAACTTCCATTGTTAGTAAAATTCAAGTTTTTACCCATCAATCTTGGAGACTTCCATCTTGATGTTCATAAAGCTTGATAGTTTGCTTGTTACTCAAGTCACCATGGAAATGGGTGGCTAAACCTTCTTGGTGTCAAGATTAGAGGTAGATGATTTGCTTTTAGTTTGTATTTCTTTTGATCTTTTGTATGTGAACAAGTGATGATATATATATGGTGAAAAACCTTGTGTTTATTTAGTTATGAGATTTGTATTCTATTTGAGAAAATGTTTTCAAGTCTTGACCTAGGTTTTTTATCTATCAACAAGTAAAGTTTAGAAATAGCTTTGTGAGTTGATATTTGCCTATATTAAGCCTTGAGTGTTGTCATTTTGATAGTTAGGTTGAGAGATCATTTAAGGATCAAAATGGCAAATTTCACAATATGGTTTAGACATGAAACATATTGAGAGGATTGTGATTATATGTATCATTCATGAGTTCACATATTTGATCAAGAAAATATCTTAGAAGCAAATCATCAAAAACAAATCTAATCTTGACATTCTTTTACCATCTTTTAAAACCACATACCAAGTTTAGCACTTCTTGCATGAGATTAAAGAATTATGTTACCAGAATCAAAACCAAACCCCATGATAATTTTAACTCACGACAAAATAAACTATAGAACGGCGGTGATATCGCAATAATCCCTGTGGAAACGATAAACGAAAAGTACCACAATACTCTTTCAACAGAAACACATTCTTAAGCAACACGAGAATTATTCAGTTAGTCTTGCGCGCGACACTACTTTAGACGGGACAATATGTCTCATAGAATGAGAAATATTATGCTTAACATGTTACTTCCGTTTTTGACCGGAGAGACATGATACCTCACACCTTGTCATAACATCTTACGTTCCTATAAAACTACGTCAATTATATCTAATAAAAATAACATTTAACCAACTTGAATTCTCATTGAATGATTCTCCTCTTAAACCTCCACTCCACCCTTCTTTATTGACCTAGATGATTTATAGTCTTGCTTATTAGCAAAATTACTATATTGAAGCATAAAGTAAATGATGTCTAAGGCCAAGAGGAGTCTTTACACATTGTATTGATGTGTAAAATTGAGTACACTTTTGATTAGAGTCAAAAATACTTCAATCTTATATCCATAAGAGCATCTTCAATGGTGCAATCTATTTTTGGGTTCTTTGTGAGACCCATTAAGCCACGTCATCTTGAATCAATTCAACAAATTTTAACTCCAATGATACAATTCTAAATAATCCATATTAGGTCCCATAACTTTACTTTATTTATTAATATTTTATTCATTTACAATTTTATGTTAATGTTAAATGGCCCACAACTTTAATTTTGATCATTTTATTATGCTGGTGCAACGCAACGGTTGACCACTGTAGCGAACTCCAATAGGTCACAAAATGGAAGAGCTGTTTGCCAGGGTGGAAAACTTGAGAAAAAACTCCCATTGAATTTACTCTAACAAGTCTTTTAGAATGTTGAAAAGCTTTAAAATTTTAATTTTCTTGGAACATGTGTTTCTCAAAAGTCTTAAAATATGTAGTTTTTGGAACTTAAACATTTAAAAAAAAAAATTATATATCTTTCAATATTTGAGTTTTTTTAATTTTTTTTTATTAAATTTAAAATTTTACCCAAAAAGTATTTTATATTCTAACAAACATAAAATGGTTAAACATTTTTAGTCTCCACAAAATCATTAACTTTGAATTTTAGTTTCTCAAAAGCTTTTTTTTTTTGTTTTAGTCCCTATTTTATATTTATAGTTACTATTTTGAAGTCTTAAAAATATTTTTTTAGTAAATAAAATGCAAACAAAAATTATTCTTACAAATTGCAATAATATGGAAAACTAAATTATCAACTAAAATTTGATACAGGAAAAACTTAAAAGATCTTGATTGTATAAGAAATGAAAATATATTTAATCCAACGCTTGTTCACAAAACTTCACAAATTAAAATATCTATTGTAGTACTAGTAACTAAGAGTAAAATGAAATTTTTTATAGATCTTCTCGAGGAGTTTGAAGGTCCCAATGATGGCGGCATTTTCTACTAAACTACCATTCGTTTCCCCGTAAACCTCCACTCCACCCTTCTTTATTGACCTAGATGATTTATAGTCTTGCTTATTAGCAAAATTAATATATTAAAGCATAAAATAAATACTCCCTCCGTTTTTTATTATAAGTCGTTTTGGCATTTTCACACATATTAAGAAAAATAAATAATTATTATTGTATGAAATAGAGAAATTATAAAATTTTTTACTATATTGTCCTTCATTAATTGTATGGGAAAGACAAATTAAAATAATTTTAAGAAAGAGAATAATAAATGTTTAAGGGTATAATTGAAAAAATAATATTAATGATTCATTGAAATTGTAAACGACTTATAATAAAACACACATTTTTTCTCCAAAGCGACTTATAATAAAAAACGGAGGGAGTAATGTCTATGGCAAAGAGGAGTCTTTACACATTGTATTGATGAGCAAAATTGGGTACACTTTTGACTAGAGCCAAAAATCATCAATGTTATATCCCTACCATTCATTTCCCCATAAATACCATTGATGCATTTTCTACTAAACAAAAAAATAATATTATAAAGGCGGTCCCATCTATTTTTATATTTGTTTATTATATTTTATTGTTTTTCAGATTTTTCTACAAAAATGTTTTCTACAAAATTTTCAACAATATTATTAAAACTGTATTTAAAAAAATCATATTTATGCAAAATTCGCAGGTAATTCTGTAAAAACACATTTTTGTATGAAACTTTGTAGGAAAATTCATAAGTAAATCTACAGGAAAATTCGCAAGTATTAAACAAAAATTATAAAAAAAAATAGGTCCGCCAAAGCATTGGGCGGTCCTTCCCTTATAATTTTTTTTTTAAAACATGGTAGGTTAGGAAAATGTGGAAAAAGTATGTTATATTAGGAAAAAATTTGTAAAAAGATGGTATTCCCTCGTTCTCATAATAAGTGTGTTATTTATACTTTTTCTATATTTCAAAATAAATGTTTCTTTAAAATACCAATTCAACATTTATTATTTTTTTCCACTACTATATCCCTATATATTAAACTTTCACGTTTTTCAACTATTCAATTATCTATAATAAATAAGAGAACTTTAGTAAATAATATTTTTTTTTTTTAAAACCTAATATATTTAATCATTTTTTTAATAACCACGCAAAGCTCAAATAAGACACCTATTATGAAACAGAGCAAATAGTTTGATGAAAACTCAAGAAACTAACTAGTTGAGTCAGAGAATAAATTCCAATCATGCAAAACAACATAAAAAAATTCACGTGAAACCAGCTGTATTAAAATATGATTGAAAATATGCATGTGAATTTCTTGTCCTTGCACGGTTAGTTCTTTAAACCATGTTTCTTTGATAGCTAAGTTTCACATACATTATTGGTCCACAATCCAATTATAGTAACAAGGGATAAACCATGTGAACTAATATCCAATTTGGATCAAACTAGTGATCCATCTCCAGCCATAGTGGCAATTCAGCCACATATTTTGTTGATAACCCACATCCCTAGTACATATGCTTTAACTCATGCACCAAAAAGATAAGAAAGAGAAAAACAACAAATAACCATGATATAAACGTGTGAATGAAACTCTATCACAATATAGAATCTATCAAAATTAAATTAAAACAAAAAAACAAAATATTTATTTCATTAGTTAGTTTGGTATTATAATGCATTTCTAATTTGTTAGTTTGGGTATAGAATGTGTGCCAAATTATTAGAAAAACACATTTGGAGAATGTTTTTTTTTATATATAAATTGGATTAGTTCGACTCAAGATATCTAGTTAAGTTCAAAAAGACTCTTACCAGTGCTCTTGGGTCATTTTGATAATGTTATCATATAACAACAACGAAGTTTTTTTTCATTCACCGAGATCGATTACCTAATTAAACTATGTCATAATGATCTCTAAAACCTATTCTATTCAACTCATTAATATTGAATTTTTGTTAATATTTTTGTTGATCACCCTCTAAACGTTTTGACTACCTTCATTTCATCTACCATTCTTACTAATGAATTCAAGTATCTTCTCTTTTCATTGATCAAACAATCTATGTCTAGTTTTTGTTGATCAAGTGGCTTAAAAAAACAAGAAGGAGAGGGTGAGTTATGTTATATGGTTTTTATAACTTTTTGCAACAAATTGGTTTTAAGGTTGATCAATTTCAAAAATTAAGATGAAGTAGTGAATTAGACACTTGAAGATAAATTGCACAAATATAAATGAGAAGAGTTAGAAAGATCATATTAAGATTTATATTGATTCAAACTTAAACCACGCGATTTAATTAAGTCCTAAGTGTTTCCCCGTGAAATTTCCACAAACATTTTTAAGCTTTTAAAATGGGTTTGGCTCACAACCTCCTTAAACCAAGCTTTTACACAACTTCAACTTAAAAAATTTATATCACTTAAAATATTACAAGAGAACCAAGCTCTTGTATTACAATTACGATAATATGATCACAATGGCAAATTTCATACTTCTTGCTTTAAAATTTTTTCTCTCTTAACACTAATATGATGAATATTGTATAAAAATTGTTTATATGAAGAGAGTGTATGACAAAGAGAAATAGTAAATTAGATTTTCGTGTTTTGGAAGAGTGAACAAGATTCTTTTATAAAGGGTAAAAAATTAGCTCAAAATCAACAGGCTTTGGCAGTTTTCAAATCAATTAGCTAGCGACACTAATCGATTAGACCTAGAAAATATGAAAACACTTTAGTTAGGTTCACTTCTTAATCGATTTAAAGAGTTCTTAATCCATTAGATGGTGAGTTCGTTCCGTAATTGATTAGATGCAAGTTCTAATTGTTTAGAGAGCGAGATTTCACTTTTCTAATTAATCATGATGCTTTCTAATTGATTAGTCAGAGGACATAAAAAAAATTAATTAGAGAGGTTTTTAAATTAATGAAGTTTTGCAAAAACAAGATAAGAAGCAGAAGAATAAATTAATAGCACATAGATTAAATATTTGACGATGAAAAAGAGAGGAAGAAAAAGAAAATTAAGGAGACATATCATAACATATTTGGTGGATCTATCTATATTTGATTTAAAATTCCTAACTCAAGGTACTAATCAACTATATAAAAACTAACTGTATGAAAATACTCACGTGTAATCAAATGTATGAAAATATAAATGAAATGTTAACGAGAAAATGATGATAAAAAATATTTATAATTAATGAATTTCTTCTCACTTCATTATTAGCTCTTTCATCCATGTTTCTTTGATGGCAAAGGTTCACGAATATAGTTGGTCCACGTTCCAATTATTAGTATTACAGTAAAATAGGTTAAACCATCCCCACTGTGGATTCGTATCCAATATGGATGAAGCTAGTGGTCCATCTCCAGCCATATTGGCAATTCAGCCACATATATGATTATATGTTAGTACGATGACATTACAATGATTCTGTGAAGTTCACAAAATTCAACTCCTGCTAATAATTCTATCTATGACCCGTTCTCTTCTTTTCTCTGTCACAATTATTTTTTAACTTTACCAGTGTCTTCTATGAAATGATATTATGTTAATAATGTCTTAGTAAAAACTAGTAGTATCACATAACGGGCATGCTGGTGGTTAGAGGAAAAGAAAAAGTTATGGACTGAATTATTGAGATATATTTAGAGTTTGATTATTTGCCTATAAACATAATTTATCATAGAATATATTATAACATTAATGTGGTTTAAACAATACAACTATTAATGTAGAATTATTAAAGTGCAGCTCCAATTTCTAGAGCAAACGAAATTTGTGATATAATATTGAAATTTCTGTTACATATGAAATATTCGATAGTTCATTTGAAAATTTCTATAAGTTGTAATTAGTTTCGAAAATTTCAAAATTTGTGATAAAATCTTGTAAATTTCGAAATATCTGGTAAAATTCTGGATATTTCAAAACTGTTGATAAAATCAATTTTCGGTAAAATCTACTAGAAATTTCAAAATTTCAGATAAAATTTCCGGTAAAATCCCCCGGAACCAACAGGTAATGACTCTGAAGAACTCAAGAAGGAGCGCAAGAAACGTAAGGAGTACGAACTGCTATATCATGGACATATTCTAAATACGCTGTCTGATCGTCTCTACAACCTCTATACGGATAATCTGTTTGCAACAAAAATCTTACAAGCACTTGAGTTTAAATTCAAGGCCGAAGAGGAAGGTGCAAAAAAGTTTTTAATTTCTAAATATTTTGATTTTAAATTTATAGACTCCAAGCCCATTCTTCCCCATATGCATGAGTTGCGAGTCCTTGTGAATAAAATAAAAGCTGTGAAAATAGACATCTCTGAGACCTTTCAAGTCGGTGCAATCATTGCAAAATTACCACCTTTGTGAAAAAGCTATAGAAAGATATTTTGTTGCACAGTTCTAAGGACTTCTCTTTGGAGAAAATCCAAAAACATCTTCGAATCAAGGAGGAATCAAATGAGATGGATGATAAGTGCTAAATTGCAGTTATTTATGTATATAGTTTTACGGCACTTATCGTCTCTTTTCCTCAACTTGTGTGTAAATTCACACGTTTTAGTTAGATTTATACATATTGTGTATAATTTGTGTTTTTGATTCATTTATGTATCGTTTGATAGTTTTTATGTCTTTTTATAGGTATTCATGCATGGTTGGAGCATTGAGTAATAAAGGCCAAAGGCTAAGCTTCAATAATGCAAATTTTATCAATTCATCAAAGAATAAGGCTTAAAATAAGGATGATAAAAATCATCAATTTGGTTGTGATTTTGTCATTGTTAGATAGAGCATTGAATAAGCTTTCCAACGCTTCGAACCGAGCGCAAATCGGAGTTACGGTTCTCAAGTTATGGCCGAAACAGTGCATAATTTTTTGTTGTTTCTGGTGTAATTCGCCGGGCGAATTTTGGGCTCGTCGGGCGAGTCAGAACGTCCAAAAAATGTGAAGAAGCTGTTGTGTTGAGTCCCTGGGCGAGCCGCTTAGTCGCCGGGCGAAGCGGTCCTGACAGAAACACATTTTAAGGGCCAAAACACATTTTTTTAGGTTATGGTTTGGGTATTTTTTGCTCTCACTCCATCACCAAACATTTTTTAGGTAGATTAGCTTAGAAAACAACTATGGAGCTTGCATTTGGATGATCGGAGGTGGATTGATCATCAATCGAAGCTGACAAATCGGGATATTTCCGGTTCATTTCTCTTATTCTTTGTGTATTTCTCTTTGGTTGAGTTTTGTATATGATTTTACTTTGAACTCATGTATAATTGTTGATCATGGTGTTGTATAAAGTTTGCTTTACAAATCATTATTGATGTCTTCCTTAATCTTTTTGCTTTATGTTTGGATTTGGGTTGTTATAGACATATACCTCACAAATCTTGATTAGGGATGGATATCTATTAGTTCTAGACTCTAGAGATGGTTTTTGGAGCTAATATTCGCCGTGGGTATCGAAGCTTAATGCTTCTGTGTTAGTTGTGTTGGTTGAGAGATCGTCAGTACAAATGATACGATTGTCTGCTATGTTGTTGAGATTGGCTGAGAGATCGTCGCCGAGATGATATAGTGGTTCTCTCTACTTTGGGTTAGAAATGACTTAGGGTGTGAGCGATGCTTGATGATTTTGACGAGTTTTGTAGGTTGAGTGCAACTGGTCGATAGGTTTAAGTTTGTGATAAGTAGATCATATGCATGCTTCATAAATTTCTTCTCTCTAAAGAATGAATTCTTTTTTTGAAATCGGAATTTGCGGGTCTTTCAAAAGTCAATATTGTGATCGCCAAAGGAAAGAAGAAACATGATGGCATGAAGAGTCATCTTGGACCAAAAAAGGAACATAACAAGTTCAAGAATTCTGTCACTCATAAGGGTCTGAAAATCAGATGTTTTGTTTGTGGAAAACTTAGACACTATGCTCGAGATTGCAGGCACCTACTTTCCACCATGTGCGTGTGATCGTAATGATAAATTGGGTAGCGTGCTAGCACTACGCCAAACAAGCCTTCAGACAGTGCTTTTTTTGCATTAGACAGCGCTTAAAAGCGCTGCCTAAACCAACGCTGCTATAGGTAAAGGCAGCGCTTTGGATTAATGTAAATGTGTTGATATATTTAGGCAGCGCTTTGACTTTAAAAGCGCTTTCTTATGCACCCCTTTAGACAGCGCTTTTACTTTAGACGGCGCTTTTGGAAAGTACCCATTTAGCAGCGCTTTCTCTTTAGACAGTGTTTTTGGTTATCTTTTAGGCATCGCTTTAGACAGCTCTTTTCTTTAAAAGCGTTGTCCATTCCCCACTTTAATTTAAACGTGTTTTGTAGTGCACCCCTTTTGGCAGCGCTTTTTTGTTTAAAGAGACACAAATAATAATAATAATAATTATAATAATAATAATAATAATAATAATAATAATAATAATAATAATAACATTGTTTGGAAATATGATACAAATGAAAATTCAAAACCACCTCAGTAAGAAAATTAATGATGAAATGATAATATACAATCAACAGTTAACCTATTTACATTCTTTAATATACAATCAACAGTTAACCTATTTACATTCTTCCTAACATAATATATGCATGGGATTTTTCAACAAAATATTATGTATATAAAAGTTATATGTGAGTGCCAATGTCATTGTCACTTCCATCCCCATTATTTAAGCCTACACTTTCATTATCTTGCTCGTCATTACTTCCCGAATTGATATCAAACTTTTCATGACTCTTTGATTTCACAAATTTCTGGGTTTGTGTGCTACTTTCTCTGCCACTCCCACTAGACTGATGAGAAAGAAACAAAGTAATAGTCATAATTAACAATATTGGCCGATATTTAGCATTGCAGCGAGCCTAAAACAGCCATGTATATCCATCATTGTGCCGCCATGGCAAATATTTGATAACATAATCATCACACTTTTATTAGCCTTTAGCAATCTATTGGTTAGAAAAATAAAACTGAAATGTAATGTTAGGAAAGGAAAGAAAATTCCAGTCAGCTTACACTATCACATCTCCTCCATTAGCAACCATAGAAAAAGAGTGGCACTTTGACATAATGTAATTAGAAAGAAAAAATTGCTTCAATCCAAACATATATAGGCACTTGGAAAAACTTACTAATCACTGGAACAGTTTTTGCAAAATCTTCCAAGCTTGTAATCCATTTGCTGCTTCAATAACTGATACAAACAAAAACAAGATTGTATCTAACTCTGTTAGAAGAAAAAATGGAAGAAAATTGGGAGAGAGATGGGAGGAACCGATTACTTCACCAAGTGATTTTATTTTCTGATTTTATCTGAATAGCTTAGAGAATTTATACAACGAAAATCCATAATACAATTGCATTACAGCTCTGTAGTCCAACATTTGTTATTTTTCTTTAACCAATGAACATTTCATTCATTCCCTCGGACCTCAATCAACACAACCCCCATTATAACCGCACACGAAGGTGATATATACAATAGGTAAGAAAAATAGAAACGAGAGTACTTATGTGAGCTTAATCATAAGTACTTATTTCGATAGCCACTTATGCTATAATTGTTTATCCAAACAGACCCTTAAACTCTATCCAAATCAAGCTTAGTCAAGAAGCACTTACAGAAAAAATAAATATCAAAAGAAAGTTGCAATAATTTAAGGTTTTTTCGTCAAAATTTCTCACAAGCTCTATCATTTAACTTGCCTACAAATAAACACCAACTTTTCAATAAGTAAAGAACTACAAACATGGTTTACTCATGAAACTTCTATAAGGTAGGAATCTCATCCAAACTGAACCTTAGCTAACTTCTCAACTGATAAGAAGAAGTCTTGCAAGTTTAACAATGCTGGAAACATTAATTTCAACTTATATACAAAAGTATTAAGTATTAATCATGACATAATAATTTCGAGAATCATATTGAATAACAAGAAAGCACAAAATTATAAGATTCCAAATTTTCAAGAACACATACCACATGAGAAAGTGAATCTGGTTTTACAGTAACCTCTTCTTGAGAAAGAATCGCATAGTCAACCTGCATTAGTCCCCCTAATATCAGTTGCATGCAAAGCCCCAAAAACCTGTTGTCCAACATTCACCGTTGTAGTCTCTATTTGATAACACTATATGCATATTTCTCAACGAAAGCATTGCAACCTTTTCACAAACACAAAGAAGGCAACACCAAAATTATCACACAACTCAAACTTTATATCCATAAACCCAAAATCTTAAACCAGAATAAAAGCAATCAATCCAATAAACACAAACACATAACACAATACTCCACATCAATAAAAACAAAAAAGGGTGAGACAAATGGAAAAGAACTTACTGATACAGTCAATTACTTCATTTTTGGTGAGGTACTTGTTCCCAGTTTTGTCTACCCAGCAAAATCTCCAACCACAGTTCGATTGCTGAACAACCCATCAATTTTTCAACAACAACGACTATTCAAGATAATAGGCTCACAATCTCCACCATGGAATCGAAGAAGAACCGTGGTATGGGTGATTCATAACCGTTTCAGGAGGCGGAGATTTGATGACGTCGGGAGGTGGATGAAGTGGCTAGCGGTGGAGATTTGATGAAAGGGAAAGGGCGATCATATTATTCATAAATACCGCAATAATGAAAATGAGAAGACGAAGAAGAAAGGAAAGTGGAAGAGGGTGAGTCAAGGATTATGTCGCGACGGCGCTACTGCAGGGTGTCCTCTTCGAAGGAGCGTGTGTCCGGTTGAGAGAGGTGAAGGAATGAGGGATGAATGGGAATTAGCGATTGAGAGAGATGGAATCCAGAAACTAATTAAGGAAGAGATTCGAGAGTTTGAGAGTGTAATACGGTAGGAGAACTGACTTTTTAGAAATGTTGCGGATAGCAAGAGTCGCCACAGACTTTTATTTTATCCAATTTAAGGAAAGGCTAAAAGAACAGAGAAAGACCTTTTAAAAAGATTTTGAGTTCGGGGGGTAAGTTATACAAAGGGAATGTGTAAGGCACCATTTGTATCCATGGTTTTCCACGGGCTCTTAATTGCTTAGCTCACTTTTAAATTGTTTGAAATGTTTGAAGTGTCGTGTGTAAGTAAGAAAAGATTTCGAAGAAGAACTTTAGCTTGTAAATAAGCGTAGTATTTTTGAATTTGATTTTGAAAAAGAGTGGGGAAAAGATTTTGAATTTAGAGCAAGCAATTAGTAGCAACTGCCCTAAGTTTTGAAATTTGTTCTTTTAGCTTTTCAGGGTAAAAGGGTCTATCCATACCATGAGAGGGCAGGAAGTCTTTCAATTGAATGTTAAGGGTCATCGAGTTTTATCGTTCGCCACAAGACTGTCTCTTGCCATAAAGAGGGCAGGTAGTTTAAGGGAAGGATATAATAGTCATTTTTAGGCAACAGGCGAGGATACCTTAGCAATGGGGACAATCATCTTTTACCGAGGCAACTTCGAGGGACTAGATGATTTTCAATCTCTTTAGGCAACCTTGCTTTAGGCATCCTCGGAATCGAGGGACTTGACTATTATTTAGTATAATTAGAGGCAACAGAATCATAAGGCAACAGGCAACAAAGGAAACAAGAGGGATTACCCTAAAGGTGTGTGGGTGCAACAATCACGTGATTAAGTTCAATTATTTATCTTGTAATTAGTTATCCTAATTCAGTTCAAGGCTTGCACTCCCTAAGATTACTAACCACGCAGTTTAAAATTGCAGAAATTAAAGGTAGAAAAATATAAAGTCCTACGCTATTACAATAAACACCTGCGGGGAAGGGGAAATAAAAAGGCGGAAAAATAATGAAGTAAACCTTATTTTGGGCAAAAAGGCAAAATAAAATTAAAATGATATTTAAACAAGAAAGAAATTAGAACTTAGCTTTTTGATCTGATGGCGCGTGGCTGAAGGATTTTGGTTACTCCTGAAAATTGGGCACAAAGAAGAGAAATGTTAGTGTAGGAGGGATCTAATGACAAACCTCGCAACCTTGATTATGGCACAAGTTAGCCATGATTAATAGAATAAATAAAGGTCAGGCAAACCGTATAAGGCAGACAAAATAATTTTTATTGTTTAAAAACAATTATTGATAAAATTATGGAAAAAACAAGTTTTCCATAAAAAATAAATAATTATAATTTACTATAAAAACTAATTTAAAATAAATAAAAATATGACTAATAATAATTATAATAGAAAAGGAGAATAAGAAAATAAAATAAAAGCATTTATGTAATTTAAAATTAAAAAGAAAATTAAAAAACTTAGCTTGCAATTCAGTGGTGGGTGGCTGTGAAGGTCTATGGTAGTCATGCGCTTCCAGGGGCATTGGATTGGTCATCCCAAGCATCTGATGGCTGATAGAGAAGGGCACACCCTAGGTAGCGTGTGGATGAGCGCGCTAAATCAATAGAGTTATTAAAGCAGGGAATTAGTTATAAATAAAGGGGAAGGTTGAGGATCGAACCCACTCCCCTTTAGTTTTCAGCTACGCTCTTTCTCCAACTGGACTATACATGCTTGCTGTTAATGACACTCACCAAGGCAACTAAATAAGAAAACGTAAAATCAAATGGTAAATTCAAAATTCAGTCAAACATGGGTCCCATTAGTGCGCAGTGGCCAATCGTATGCGGAGAGAGAATCTACCAATTTTGACTAACCAATAGAGTGGCCCAGAACTGCCACACAGCAAGTCAAAGGACCCTCAAAGACTAGCCGCCGGAGCTGTATAGCTCCGGCCTTCTTCTCCGGCGAGCTGCAAATCTTCCACCTGCGAAATCGAACAAAATACAAAAAAAAACCACACAGTCCACCTATTTTGGGGGCTGTGAATCTAATGGTGAGGTTTATTTGCCCTGAAGATGTTCATAGCTATGAATACAAAGCATTATGAGTTCCATGCCCTAACAATGGCATCTACTCATCCCTGCGCTGAAACTCGAAAACGAAGGTCCCATACAACTAAAAGCATGGTTATGAATCAGTATACATGCATGAAACTCATTTAAATTATGTGAATCGAAGGCTTTAAGTTTTGAGAAAATACAAAAACCGGTAAGAGTTGAGGGGGACGATTATGTGCGCTCCAGGCTTCGAGAATAATTGGAACAAGCTCCTGGGAACCTCAGGACGATGATGAAGTGCTTTTTACTCACTGAAACTTGCTGGAGAGAGTTTTACACCGTGCCCTAGTTTCTTGACTTTTGCAACTTTGAGAACCCTCTTGTCTCTTGCCCAATTCGTCCCCTTTTTTAGTCTGCATGTCTTCCCCTTATATACTAGAAGAGATTAGGGTTATATGTTGGATTCCAATCTTGAGCAATCATGTTTGAATATTTGATTGAAAAAACCTCATGAAACTTGCTTTTTTTGGGAGCACAATTTCCTTCCAATCAATTTCACATGATTCCTATTAATTTGGAGATTTGATTTTGGGTGAAAAATAAGCTCACACGCATGAATACAATCTTTTGTGTTTTTTATTTTAATTTATTTTGATTTATATTGAATAAAATCAAAAATAAATAAAAATAACAACATTAGCCATGCACCAATGAAGTTACTTGGCCCTCAAGATCCTCTTTGCCTGATTATATTATGATTCATGCATCTAAAAAGATTCATTTGTGATTTATTTAATTTATTTTGATTTTATTTGATTTTATGTGAATAAATTCAAAATAAAATAAAATAAAATCACAAAAATGATGGGGATTGGCTTATGGGCCTCCTATAAGCTTATAATCACGTGGGAATCTCACAATTATAGTCCCATCACTCAAAAGTATGAATTTTGTAATTAGGGTTTCTCATTTTTCTTGAATTTTAGCTAACTTGCACCAGCCATAACTCATTCAATTTTGATCATATGAGGATGATTTAGGAATTTTTGGAAAGCCCAAGATGTCCTTTATAAGCCCCTTTGGAACATATTTTGCATTTGAGAATTTTATCTTGAAGATATGGCTCCTGATAAAAAACTGCCTTTTGCGAGCTTCTAGAAGGACATGTAACATTTTGGCTTATATCTCTTATGCGGAAGCATTTCTTGACCTTGGGCCCAACATGAAAGTTGTAGATAATTGAATTTTCTTGATAATGAGCTTTGATTGGATAGTTTCTGATGAAGTATGAGAGAGATATGATCAGTCAAAGTTGGGTTGACTTTTAGTTCAAAACCCTAAATTAGTAACTTGGACATTTGGTGATTTCGGAGCTTTCCTTGATGAATCATGATCGACCCTTGATCAAATGATGAATGTGACTTCAAAATATTGATGTTGACCAAAAATCAGGAGTTTCGACTGTAGTTTGACCATAGTTGACTTTTAGGTCAAACTAGTCGACAGTTGACTTTCTGAGCAATTGAGTGGTTAATCCTTGGAATTGAAACCTGAAATTTGTCATGGAGGTAATTTGAAACATCATAGGCCATGTGAAATCCATTGGAGATCTTTACTTATTGGTTTTCTTGAGAGAAAATCAAAACTTGTGCCATTGTTTAGGAGAATGTGTCTTTGAGTCTTGAGTCTTGGTATGAGCTTGAAAGGAGAAATGGGATGGACAAATTTTGGGGTATGACAGAGAGAAACAACGTTTTGAGAGAGATAAGAGATTAAAGATTTAAGCACTTCTGGGAAAAAATAGTTTTAGGGTTTTTAGAAATTAGAAAGTACCGTGTAGCAGCGCTTTTTATCAAGTTTTAATTTAGTTTTTTTAAGAACTTATAGCAGCGCTTTGGGAAAAAAGTGTTGCCTATGTAGCGTTGTCTAAATTCAATTTTGGCGTAGTGAAGGCAGTGCTTTTAAGAAAGCGCTTTCTAAAGATGGGCCATTAGCAGCGCTTTTCAAAAGCGCTTTCTAAAGGGGGGCCTTTAGCAGCGCTTTCCCTTTCCTTTTTTCCAGGTTCAATTTTTGTTAGCTTATGGGAGCGCTTTCAAAATAAAGCGCTGTCTATTCTGCGCCGTCTTTTCTCCTTTTTGGCGTAGTGTACCTATCACAACGGCCATCTTAGTCAAGCATTGTGAAATATGTGAAGGTCATTGGTTCGATTCCTAGCCATTATATGGTATATATTAATCAGTGCGCTACTTATCAACGCGGTCATCTTAATCAACCGTGGTAAAATACTATGATCTTTTTTAAATAGTTTTTTATTATTCCATATATGCCCTTTTTTATGACATGTATTTTATGCAATATTTTTCACCAAAATATACCCATCAAATACACGTATATTTGTAACCAATACATGGCTATACTACCAACATGTTAAATCAAACTAAATATTATCTACATCAAACTCATGTGTAATCACCCTAACCATAAAGCGAACTGAAGCAAAACGCCCAACATGTAAGAATGTCTTTAACGTCTTTTAATTTTGTGAGAATGGTGTCGGGTCGTTAAAAATCTATATAAAAAAAGTGAAAAAAATTGAAGATCACACGATTTGAAATAATATAAAATTTAATACATTAATATATATATATATATATATATATATATATATATATATATATATATATATATACCTGAGCACAAGAATCAACAATGCCGACAGAGACAATGTTTAACATGTGTTTCATGACAAAAAACAACACTTGTATCCTCGTTTTTATTGCCTCATTTATAAATTTAAATATTTCATGAATATATAGCCACACATGCATGTGACTATAGATAATGAATGTCACAAGTAATCCACTTACTGAAGGCGTACAATGCAGGCTTTTTATTTCTAGCTTCGTTCAACATATGGTGTCACTCCACAACTCTGTATATTGAAAATGATTTAAACATATTACACATTTCATCTAAATACAAAGTTAAAGAAAATATTACTAAAATTCTCATAAAATATAAACTTATGTAGAAATAATATGTTTCACCTTTGGTTCAAGAAGTTTTCCTAAGGAACATAGCATAATGAACATACTCGTCCGAAGGGAGATGATGATGATCAATTGTTAGTGATTACTGAATGAAACTATAATTAGTATATGTTAAAACATGGAAGCTAACTATAATAGAGAAACCAAAATTTCAAAATTACTCACGAAATGATAAATGTTGCAAAGTCATAGTCTTTATTCCCCTCACTCAACTGTGATGATATGAATGATTCAATCACTTTTGGAGAATTATTTGTAAATCGAATACTATATGGATTCGAAAAATCCATAAATATCTTATTTATTTAATGTTATACAAATACTATGAATGTACCTAAATGGCTAAACAAAATTCAAAAAATAAGTTAGGAAATAGTTCTATACAAACGCGATGAATGTACCATGATGAGATATTTAGTTATATATTTACGTGCACGACAACTGTAATATCCCTATGTACAACCACTCATGTCCAAACATAAAATTCTTTATATATTTTGGATCACGATAGAAAACCTTTATCTCTCAATCATGATCTAATTGAAGAGGAATTAATTGTTTCTTATCCATAAGGTGACATACTAATTGTCTAGTTGAATCTTTAGAAGGTATCAATATCTCATAATTCTTATCAATATGCGCAGCTAAAAAACTTCTTCTTATGCTCGCACCATATACAATAATTTTTTCTTCAAGAAAATGATCATCGTCTTTATTTGTACATGATTGGGCGGTACCACCGAATCTTCGCATCATAAATATAATAGTAACACAAAACAGATTCAACACAATATATCCTACATTTTAGAAAAAACACTATTCTCACATACCACAATGAGCTCGTCCATCTCTTTCATAAAAATTTTCCACTCCTATGATAAGGCATATTCCAAATTTTTATTGTACACCTCTTCTAAATCTTCCAACTATTTCTTTTGCAATTCGCATTCACTCGCTAACTTCTTCTAAAAATTATCATTTATCTCTTTCTTTTGCATGTGTGTGTTTTTTCTCGATATGCCAAAGAATATTCTCAGGCCGATGCCTTATCCAACTCCACGTACACGTACACATGCTCCTTTTTCTGATTGCTTATACTAATATATCATATATCATGTCGAGGTTGTGGAACAAAAGAACCTTGACTGGCCATATTAATCAGCAAATCCTACACAACATGAGTAAGATATATTATTACCAAAGCGGTTTAAATTACACATAACAAAGCATACACAAAAAAATCCTACTTACAATTTTCTGAGCGATTGCTCATATGCATCTGAAGTAAACTCTATATCTAGTCTTTGTTGATCCCTCTCCCGCTTCTCGTGTCACGACTATGGAGATGGGTTTGAAGGGAAATTGCAATACAATGTGCAGTGGAAAACAAATTTTTTCTCTTTAGTGATCGTTTACGAATGAACATGATCAATGATAAAAACGGTTACCTCATGTGATGATTAAAACCTTTGAAGATGAATCGAATGAATGATCACGAGCATTGAATGAAGAACAACACCTCTACTTAATCCACACGAACAAATGTCTTCAGTCTCAGTGCTAGCTGATACGAATGAAGGCTTACAGTGAGAGAGAACGAAAATATGGCCAGGGTTTCACAGACCAAATTTCATCAAGTGAGAATGCTTATGCACGGGGGTTCTATTTATATAACCACTTGAGTGGAGGCTGCAAGCTAAAAATCCCACTTAAGTGCATGTGCACCATACCCTATATGGTGTACCGTATATCACTTAAGCGCGTGGTACATACCATATTATGTATTATAATTAAGTGCATTATACCTTAAGGTGTTCTACAATTCACTTAAGTGCACCGTACCTTACAGTATTCCTTATTTAATCTATCTCTCATCAAGCTGTCCTTATGTGTGTGACCCTATAGGATCTCCCGACATTGGTAATTATACTAAATCACATATTTAACATGATAAACATTGAGCAGTATCTACACATCACTACCCAAGTCCCGAAAATGTTATGTGATCTGACAAAACCTTTTCTGTGATAATACTTGTGTAAAATTACCCTTTTGATCTTATGTCTATATTGAACACAAGGCATTGACCATGTCACCCTTGTCCAGTTCAATATTGGGCCCTTAGACATTTATCTTGTTACGCAAGATGGAAAAATTCCATCTAGGCCACTCATGTCCCTCTGCATGATTTGTGAAGTACCCATTAATTATCTTTATGGTCATCTAGTTACGAACAACGTTTGATCAACAATAAAGTACTCGAATCTACATATAGGGTCCATAGTTGATTTAGATTGAAGGGTGGTATCCACCACTATCACCATGAGAATAACTTATGACACGTTGCATAACATTCTATGTAGTACTCTCATAACGGGTCAATCCAGTATAAATATTACTCCTAGTTTCTTATAACCTCCACGAGACAATATATGGGGGTATTTGGTTTTTTTCCTTGTTTAGCTTTCCTAATTACTTTTAGCCTGTTATAAACATAAGAAAAAATTTATCAGATAAAAGGTTACTACTAACCAAGAAATCAGCAGAACTACGAGACTTCATAAAATTTTCCCAAACCTTCTTGCCGATAAAATTATATTTCAAGATCAGCCTTAGGTTTCGTAATGTAGCCATACGTGAGATGTGACTTAAAGCCACTCCGAAGCTAACCAACATAAGTGATCCATACGTTCTTCAACTTATCATCATGAATAAAGTCAAAAGTTCATTATAGTTACATAAATAAGAATTTATTAGTAATTATAAAAAATACTATTGAATCATCTAAATTTAAATTAATATCTTAACGTCTGTCCATATGCTTTCTTTCATATTATTTGGTATTTAGTTCCAATCATCTATCAAAATGTTCACTTTTCTAAGTTCAAGGAACAAAACATATTTCCTAAAAAGCAAAGAATTATCATCATGACATGTCCAAGTTACGAGATTAAACGAGATCGGTAATCTGATACTCGAGTTGCAAATTTTTTTAATTTAGTCATCGTTGTGGTGTCTATTTGTTTTCTTTTCTTTTTTCCCTCTATAGTTTGAGAATTCATTTGTACGAGAGTCATTTGTATATTTTATTTGAATGAATTTCATCATTAGATGAAGAGTCCATCTATGTTCAAAAACAACAAAAGATTAAACCAATACTATGTTAAACCAGACGATTAAACTAATACTATGTTCAAAAACATGCAACAACATAATTAAATTCATTTCTTTCATCTAACCCTATAATATTATTTTCACATATAACCATGAATACAAATGTGTCTCATACATATTCAACAACATAAAAAACTTTCATCTATAACTAGAACCACTTTGATCAAATCCAACTCTTTCAACCTTATAATACTATTTCCACATATAATCATAAATACAAACGTGTCTCATACACATTCAAGAACAACAACATAAACATTCAAGAACAACAACAACAACAACAAGAACAAAAGCATTCAAAAACATCACACATTCAACATCAACAACATAACACATTCAACAATAAGAACACAACATCTCAACAACAACAACAAACCTAAACATAAACAACATTGAAGATATATATGGTATTATACATGCATTGTGAAAAGTTTACGTACCAGAAACATGATGAATAAGTAAAAGAGCTAAATATTTTGAGTTTTTTCCTCCTTTCTTGTAAGAGTATTCGTCGTCCTCCTTCGAGTTTCCTTGGTTTTTTACTTCGTTAATGTAGATAAGCCAAGAACGATAGTGATGACGCTTTCTCTACGTTAAGCCAAGAACAAAAGTGATTCCTATGAACGTTAAGCCAATAAAAAATGGTGTTTTCTGTCTACGTGTTTCATTTCGTTAATGGAGATGAAAATATGGTTAGTATTCAAACGGTTTCATTGAGTGTGTTAGGGTTCAAATAGCTAGGGATGAAAAAATGGAAACTGAATAGACAAGCTAAGCCGTGTTTCTTGTTTCTGAATAAAACATTTCACTCCGGTTGATGAAATCAACTGTGGTGATATCTGATTTGTTTAATTAAATTTTATAAAAAGCATCAATTTTTAACCATTTTAAAATTTAAAAATAAAAGAGAAAATATATTACAACAGTTTGTTTAAACAACTGTAGTGACATCTGAAATATGTTGCGATTAAAAATAAATACCAAAGAATGGCACCACTATAAAAATAAAATAAAAAAGATAATTCTATCACCACGTAATAACAAACTGTAGTGCAGTCGCATTTATATTTAATTTAAAAATAAGTCAAAAATAAAGATGTCACTATAATATTAAAGAAATCACAAATTTGTAGTCATTGAGATTCGAAGCCGTGAACTTTAAGAACTTTCACCACGGTTTCTCTATCCAACTGAGGTAATATGTAAACTATTTTTAATTAAAATATAAATAAAAAAATGATGCCTAATTTTACAAATGTCACCACGGTCCTTTATAAAACTGTGGTAAAATGGGAGTCATTGTATATATTATTTGTAATAGTGTAGTCTCCTCTTCATACTACTTAATTCAGAAATCTTCTCTCTCCTTCTCTAGGGGCGGATCCAGACATGACATATTGGTATGGCTAAATATGAATGAAAGCATAAACTAAAATACATTGAAAATAAGAAATAATATAGTTTAATAAAGTACATTTACAATGAAAACAATAAGGGAAAATTGAAATGCTCACTTTGTCTTTGATTTTCAATCACCCATAAATAAATGCAGCCAAGTCAAGTAAAAAAAATTGGAGAAAAAAATGAAGGATTATTGGATTAACCAATAAGAAAGAATCATGCAAGCATGAAAGATGGTGAGGTTTGAGAGGAAAAGAAAAAGAAGATATTTTGAGAAAGAGGAAAGTAGTGTTTTAAAAATTGAACCGAATCGACCGATCGAACCTATTGAAATGGGAACCGGAGAGGTCACTGATCTGGTCTGATTCCTGAATCGGATAAATTATTAAAATATAAGTAAATTTTGTTCAAAACTTATTTGAAACCATTTTTTTCTATAACTAAATTAAATTGATAGTGTTCTTTTATTATTAAGTTTATGTTATCATTCGACTTTATTTAAAGTTTATTTGAATTTTGCATTATTTTGCTATATGTAATGACTATGCAGTTAATCAGATTTTATTATGCAGTAATGACTATGGAAGTAAACTTATTTTGTTGGATTTTACATTAATTCGATTTTATTATGTAGTTAGACTAGTGACTTATTAATTCGACCAATAAATCAGTAACTCAATAGCCTCATAGATTTGATGACCGATTTAATTTTTAAAGCATTAGAAAAAAGTGAAAGGAAAAAATATTAAGAGTGAAAAAAGTTAGTTGAACTTGGTGTGACTATAGTTACACCATACCTTCACGTATATTTGTCACTGTCCTTCGCTCAAATAATCTAAATCTATTTTCCATTGTATTTCTTTTATGGGTGTTATCCTAAACTATTTTTAATAGTTGCTTTTAATTCATATATTATAGGGTTAAATAAGTTTGTAATCCCTATAAATATGACACTTTTCACTTTTAGTCCTTCCAAAAAATTTCGTCGAATTTTGACCCTCATAAAATTTTTCGTCACAAATTTTGGTCCCTCCCGTTAGATTGCTCTAACGGAGGCTTACGTGGCATGCCACATGCCTCGCCACATCAGACAAAGGCAAAATTAAAGAAAAAGAGGCAGATTGCGGGGGTTTTAAACCCCTTTAAATAACTGAAAAAATAATTTCTCACAAACAATTAATCAAACAGTTGGTATGCAAATCATTTTTGCATTATGAGAAAGACTCAGATGCCACAAATTTAGAAGACATCCTTATTTTATAGACATTATTCCTTCCAACTTGTTTGAAGAAATATCTAAATCATTCAAATTGATAAGTTGACAAATACTTTGTGGAATGAACCCATTAAAAAATTGTTTGAAAGATTAATAGTATATATATTTAAAAGAATTCATAAAATCATTTTTTAAAATACAATTTTTTTAATTTATAATAAACAAAGTTTTAGTCTAACTTTTTTTAAAATAATTTTTTTGAATAATGACCTTTTAACAAATGATATTTTAACTATTTTAAGATACTTCATATGATCTACTCAATTATTATAACAGTAGAAGTGTTTTGGCCAGTGAAGAAAAAGCGGTAGCGGAGAATCAACAGTAAGTATAATCGTTTACTTTCCAACCCCATGAACATTTTTAAGATTGAATGTTTCAATTAATTAGAGACATTTGAGTGAGTTTCAGTATTTATTCTTTGCTTTTGAAAATTTTGGTTCCTTAAAGAAGATGCTATGCATGCATGTCATGATCATATTGTTTTGAAAATGCAGAAAAATACTCACCCTGTCATGTTCTGAGCTACTTAAATGTTGCTTCTTCTATTGTTTTAAAAAAACATAATAGATGTTCTTCATTTTTTTCTTGTTCTCATAGAAGTGATAGTATTTTCTACTAAGGATTAGCGAATATCTATTTAATGCACAAATCATCATCATCCTAAGAACATAAGCCATGGAGTGGGCTTGATTCCCCAACACTTGTCAAAGTATGTACTATTGGATTATTTGAAGGCCAATATTATTCTTCTAATAAGAGGCTTATCTCTTTTTCTTATTTGATCTCTATATTAATTTATTGGGTAGCCCTTGTAAATATAATTATTGACATATATTTCCAAAAGCTATTATTATTATACGTTATATTTAAATTGAATTTTGGTGTTGTGATTTTATACAGGAAAAGTGAAGCTTCATTAATTTGGGGTTGTCACTGATTTTTTCGTGTGAAGCCTGTTGTCAAATTGACAATAATCAAGTTTGGTAGAATTGGTTCTTTAAGTTTCTGGTTGGTCTACTACTTACATATCTTGCATTACTATGCTCTATTTTGGGTTTTATGTTCTCAATTTGCATATGGTGTGTGTTTACTTTTTAGTATGTTTAAAATATTTTTTATAGTTCTATGTTACTTTATAATTTTAAGCATGTTTCTCTTTCCGATATTTTTTATTGTTGTCTTAGTGTGTTTAACTAGGTTCATTGACTTTGGTGAATGCACTAGTAAGTGTTAAAAGCAATCAACCATATTATTGCTAATGAATAATATTATGGTTGCACCAATGAATAACTTATATGAAACCAACCCATTTGAGAGAATAACTTATATGAAATCAATGAATATACTTGTCGTTATAGCTGAATTAAAACTTGAATTCCCTACCAACAGTTTGATTAATTGCTTGTAATAAATTATTGTTTTTTTAAGTTATTTAAAAGGGGTTTAAAACCCCCACAATCTGTTTCTTTTTCTTTAGTGTAAGACTGTTTCTGACGTGGCATGCCACGTAAGCATCCGTTAGTATAATCTAACGGGAGGACCAAAATTCGTGACGGAAAATTTTTTGAGGATCAAAATTCGATGAAATTTTTTTATATGGACTATAAGTGAAAAGTCTCATATTTATAGGGATCACTAACATATTTAACCCTATACTAATTATATAGTCTTACCACTTACCATACATCAAACTCAACATTCTCTTCTATGCTACTGTTAATTTATTTTTGTGTTAGTTATTTGTTGTCTAAAATTCTAACACATACAACATGGTCGACCTTAACATTAACCGATAAAATTTACTCTTAAATTTGAGTGGTATTTTCTTCTCACATAAAACATTGGAGGCCTTCCACCATGTTAACACCTAGTTTGTTTTTAGAAAGCCAAGAAATAATAGCATTAAAATACTCAGAGGCATAAGCTATGCCTGCAAAATTACAACACAGTTCCACCAAACCAGTAACACCACAGGATATTACAACTCCCATTCAAACCCATACATCAGTAGCAGAGTAAAACTACCATAGACCAGTAACAATAACAGCCCATTATAACAGAACAAAGGTCAAAAGCAGAACTAAAAATACAGCTAGGAATAGATAAAACCGGCAGCTATGAACCGGAAAAGCAGGCTACAAAAGGCAGCAGAATCAGAGTAAGACAGGGCCAAAACCACTCCTATTCAAACACGCTACCGGATTAGTCGACCAATGATAGAAATCGTAGCTGAAACCGACCGCCTTGCTCTTAAACCATTTCCAAGATGACATTTGAATCTCTTCAAATATTGGTGATCTTAATTCTCTAGACACCCTAAAAACTTTCCTGTTTCGAGACCTCCACAGAGCCCAGATGCACGCAAACCAGATAACGCTAAGCGACGCCGAGATGATCTTTCCGCCGTTAATTAATCCCTGGAACTGGTATAAATTCTGCAGAACGTTATGATGAAAAACAGAGGAAAGATTAAGCCATCTTAGGATCTTGCTCCATGTCGAAAAGGTTATCGGACATTCGAAGAAAATGTGCGCGACATTCTCTTCCATACCGCAGCCAAAGGAACATGAATTTTGAGAATCTACTAAGATGCCTCTTTTGATAAGATTGTCTTTTGACGGAATTTTGTTCTGCAGAACCTTCCAAACAAAAACCGAAACCTTAAGGGGAACCAGTTTGTTCCAAGCAATTGCATAGACCTTATCTTCATTGTTTACAGCAACAACACTATCTAGGATATGAGGATAAGCTTCTTTAACAGAGTAATCAGCCCTGAACCATCTCCACCTATCCTTAAAGTTCTCTTTTATGGCGATACTCTTCACTATTTCACGAATGCAATTTTCTGATTCTTGGTTTCCTTCGTCTAACGGGGCGGACCAGCTAGCAGTCCATATACTAACTCCTCTTTCACTTCTAAAGGATTCAAATACCGTTGCTTCCTTAGCGAGAGCTAAGGAAAATAAGTTTGGATAAACATCCTTCAACCTTTTCCCGTCCCACCAAGGATCTAACAAAAAAAAGACTCTTTTCCGTCTCCTATTTCTTTAGACAACTTCTCTTCAAACCAAGAAGGCTTGGAACCCCCTTCCCCGAGTTCAATCGATAGGATATCTCGCCACCACAGAGAACTGAACCTTTTGCTCTTATACGAATCAGAACCATCCCCCCCCCCCCCCGTATTTACACTCTAATATTTTAACCCATAATTTGTCCTTTTCGGTAAAGAGCCTCCACTTCCACTTGCCTAACAAAGCTAAATTGAAGGCCTTGATATTTTTTAGGCCCAACCCCCCACTTTCTTGTCTCTACAAACCTTATCCCATTGAACCCAATTTATTTTTTTACTTTCCGAACCCCCGCCCTATAAGAAGCTTTTGAAAAGAGACTCAAGTTTAGAGATAATACCTGATGGAGCCTTGAAGAATGAGAGATAGTAGACCGGAAGAGCAAACAAGACGAATTTTAAGAGAATAATACGACCACCTATTGAGAGATGTTTGTTGTTCCAAGTAGACAGCCTGTTCCTAACAGTGTCGACCACCGGATTCTATTCGGCCAACCTTCGATGATTGCTGCCAACTGGCAGCCCTAAATATTTGAAAGGTGTTGTTCCCAATCTGCAGTTTAACACCCCTGCTGCCTCCTCCAACCAAGAATGATGAATGTTTATTCCTATTAATGAACTTTTGTGAAAGTTTACTTTAAGACCAGACACCAATTCGAATAATTGAAGAGATGCTTTTATCGCCCAAATATTCTTCCAACTTCTTTCTCCCATTACAATTGTGTCATTGGCATATTGGATATGTGACACACCCACCTCCTCGTTCCCGACACGGTATCCTTCAAACAGGTTCAATTGAGCGCTTTTCCGCATCATTAGATTGAGACCTTCGGCTGCCAATAGGAATAAGAGCGGGGACAAGGGATCGCCTTGCTTGAGTCCCCTTTTAACCAGGAATTCTTTGGTGGGGCTGCCATTGACCAGAACTGAGATGGACGCAGAGTGCAAACACTCGGAGATCCAGCCTCTCCATTTTCCATTAAAACCCATTCTCTCCATGGTGTAATCGAGGTAGTTCCAATCTACCGAGTCGAATGCCTTTTCAAAGTCGGCTTTAAAAATCAATAATTCCTTTCCTCTTCTTTTAGCATCATCCACTACTTCGTTTTCTATAAGAATGCAGTCTAACATTTGACGACCCTCGAGAAAGGCGAATTGAGTTTCGGAGATTACCTTGGGAATTATAACCTTCAATCTGTTTGCAAGCAATTTGGCAAGGACCTTATACATGCTTCCAATTAACGAGATTGGCCTGAAGTTGTTCAGCTTAGTTGGATTTTCGGACTTCGGAATTAGAGTTATAAAGGAACTGTTCAGCCCATGGACCAGCCTCCCATTTGAGTGAAATTCCTCAATGTACCTACGGAAGTCGCCTTTTACCACATCCCAAAACTCTTTGATGAACCCAAAGTTAACGCCGTCCGGACCGAGACTCTTGGAGCTGTCACAGTCCCACACTCTCCTTCGAATCTCCTCTTCTGAAAAAACATTTGTAAGATAAGCATTGTCTTCCACTCCGACCCTCTTGTACTCGACATCCCTTAAGAATGGCCTACGAACTTTACTGTCTGTGAACAAGTTGGAAAAATGTGAAAAAATTTCATGCTTCACCTAGTTTGATTTGATGGTTTATGACTCTGTATAATTCTCTATCACTTTCTGCTATGGGCCTTGGGAGTTATTAGGCTTAAAACTGTGGCTAAAGTCACTCTTTTATATAAGAAAACTTCACCCTCAATAGAATTTATATATCCATAGTATTTTTAGATTTTATTTTACATCTACACTTTATTTAAAATTATTAAAAAAATAAACTATATTCTTAATTGAAAAGAACTTTTGTCAATTTTGAAGAAAAAAACTAATATTATATATATATATATATTACTCCAGGATTAAGTTATTATAACTTACTCCAAATCTAGATCATTGATTCTTCTCAATCTAGTGGTTAAAAATATTAATTAATTAAATGCGGAGAGAGAAAACTATTACTTATTATTTTTAACCATTAGATTGAGAATAATCAATGGTCTAGATTTGGAGTAAGTTATAATAACTTACTCCTGGAGTAAATATAACCCTCCTCTCTCTCTCTCTCTTTCTTTTTTTTTGTGTAAGCAAGAATTTCATATAAGGGAGAACTAAGGGTTCTCCAACCTTGTTACACAAGAGCGGAACTAGTCCGACAAAAAAACGATATTACACACCAATTCCTATTACGACATAAAAGACAAAGGGTCTTTGCAAAAATCGTAAAAGTTACAATTGGAATAAGTAATGTCGCCAAAGGAAGACCACCTCCAAACCAAAATCTTAATGTTCCAAACCATATTGTTAATGTTCCAATTGTCATTCCTAAAACAATAGCCATTTCTTGTCAACCAAATAATCCAACAAATGGCTAGCCAAAACACCCCCAATTTACCAACTTTAATGCCTTTGATTCGACCATTAAAATACCATTACATAAAAGATGGCATACACTCCTCCTCTTTCCGGTTTGGAAAATCCACCCACGCACCAATTTCCCTCCAAACAACCTTAATCACATCACATTTAAAGAAAGAATGTTCTTTTTCTTCCAAATGCGTATCACAAAAAATACAATTTAAACTAAAATTAGAAGAAGGAAAGGTAATACCTCTATACACTAAAAGATCTTTAGTGGGGAGTCGATTCACAAAAAGCCTCCAAGCAAAAGCTTTGATCTTAAAAGGAACCTCCATTTTCCAAATAATACCCAAAGCCTCCTCATTCCTTTTAAGGGGACCGAAAGGTGTTCACAAAGAAACATACCGGTTGTAACACGAAGCCACGGAAAACACTTTTTCCGGATCAAGTAACCAACACACGGAATCCCTTTCTTCCTTCAACCTCCCAAAATTAACTAAAAGAGACCGTAACACCTCCAACTTAGAATCCAAACCCGCTTGCTCGGCCTCCACCTCCGAAATTCCTAAATCTCCCCAAATCCAATCCTCATCTCTCCATCCTCCCATAGCCGCTACGGAAACTTTTTTAAGAGAAGAAATCTCAAAAAGTTCCGGAAAGTCCTCCCTCAGAGTAGTATTATGTAGCCAAGCCACTTCCCAAAACGGAGTAGTGAACCCATTACCCACATCAAAACGACAATTGGAAGAAAAAGGATCATTATAGACCGAAGTGGAAAAACCAACCTGTAATAAGTTGTGCCACCAATAAGATGAAGAAATAAGCTTGTAGGAATCGCTACCAGAAAAAGCAAGAATATTCACATCACCATAACGCGCCTTCAACACCTCTAGCCACAAAGATCCTCCTCCTTGAGCTATCCTCCATTTCCACTTGTTCAAAAGAGCAAAATTGAAGTCTTTAATGTCTTTAATGGCTAAACCTCCCTTGACATAAGGTAAAGTCACCTCTTTCCAACTAACCCAATGAATGCATCTTTTATCGGTCACACCCCCCATAAGAAGTTGGCTTGTAACTTGGTGAATTCTTTAACCACTTTAGCCGACATCTTATAAAATGACATGGTGAAGATAGTTAGAGAGCTCAAAATAGATTTCAAAAGAGTAATCCTTCCACCTAGATTAAGATAACGATGACTCCACCCCTTAAGACGCTTCCTCATCTTATCCAAAAGAGGGAGCCAAGTAGCCTCCTTCCTAGGATTAAACCCGATAGGAATCCCGAGAAAAATAAAGTTGCTATCTTCAATCTTGCAAGAGAGAGACAAAGAAGAGGCCTCCAAGAATTGAGGCGATATATTAATCCCTATCAACTTGTTTTTATGGAAATTAATGCCTAAGCCCGATACAAGCTCAAAAGCTCTCAACATAATTTTTAAAGCCTTGATATGTTTCCAAGATCCTTGACCAATCAATAAAGTATCATCCGCAAATTGAAGGATGTCCACGACACACTTTCTTTTTAATAATAAACCCTCATATGCACCAATATCAATAGATTTCCTAACCAATCTAGAAAGGGCCTTCGCCACAAGAACAAAAAGAAATGGAGATAATGGGTCACCTTGTCTTAAACCTCTTTTAACCTCAAACTCGGTGGAAGGACTCCCGTTAACCACAACCGACATATCGCTTTTAAAAATCAACAAATCCATCCATTTTCTCCATTTGTCTCCAAAACCCATCTTGACCAACATACCGCGCAAAAACTCCCAAGAGACTTTATCGTAAGCCTTTTCAAAATCAACTTTGAAGAGGAAACAAGACATACCTTCCTTTCTAGCAAAATCCACCACTTCATTAGCTACCAAAACACCATCTAGCAATTGCCTACCCGGGACAAAAGCACTTTGACAATGGGAAATAATAGAGTTCAACACTTGTTTCAATCTTCCCGCCAAAATCTTAGCCATAATCTTATACATACATCCTACCAAACAAATCGGTCTATAATCATCCAAACATAAAGGATTAGAAGATTTCGGGAGCAAAGCCAAAAAAGAAGATGTAACCGCCTTAGATAATTCCCCTCCCACAAAAAAATGCTCAAAATACCTCAAAAAGTCTTCTTTTAGAAAAGACCAACATCTTCTAATGAACAAGAAAGAGAATCCATCCGGCCCCGGAATTTTAGCTCCTCCACAACACTTTAACGCCTCATTTATCTCTTCTTCTTGAAAAGGTCTTTCAAGGCAAATCCTATCCTCCTCACTAATTTTGTCAAAACAAATACCATCTAACGTTGGAACCACTCCTTACTCCTCTTTAAACTTCTTAGCAAAATGATGAGCAACAAAATCTCTAATATCATTAACCGATTCTACCATACCTTCCGGAGTGCTAAAAGGCCCGATGTGGTTAAATCTTCTCTTCTCCTTCATTACTTTGTGAAAGAAACCACTATTTGAATCACCTTCCTTCATCCACTTCAAGTTGGCTTTTTGAACTAACATGTTTTCTTTAATCCTCAATTTCGTCTAAAAGCGACTTGTAGCTTCCTTCCTATTAAATAAAATTTCCGGATTAATAACCTCCTCTTCCGCTTCCAACAAAGCATCACCATTATTAATGGTTCCAACTCCGCCTTGGATCTCCAAGTCCAACCTACCGAAAACCTCTTTATTCCACCTTTTAAGACTACTTTTGAGAAGAAAAATCTTTTGTTTTAAAACATAATACCCTCTACCATGTACTCTAAAACTCTTCCATTCCTGTTCCACAAAAGTAAAAAAAGAATTGCAAGATAACCATTCGTTGTTGAATTTAAACGGTTTAGGATCTCAATTGTTCTTATCAACTTCCAACCAAATCGGACAATGATCCGAAACGTTTATCTCCCCCACCAATTGGCCTACTACACCCCAATCATTCACCACCTTTTCCAACACAAGAAACCTATCGATTCTACTCATCGACCTCCCATCTCCGCTATACCAAGTGAACTTTCTTCCTTTACAAGGAACATCTACCAATCTCGTCTCTTCAATGAAATCCGCAAAACCTCTAAAATCTTGACTATTGGAATCAACCCATCTGCCCTTCCTCTCTCTCCTATCCTTTATAGCATTAAAATCACCTCCTATAATCCACTCTCCATCATCCCAATCCTCTTTCAAATCTAAAATCTTCCGCCATAAAACTCTTTTTTTCGAAGCATCACAAGACGAATACACGTTTAATAAGTAAAAGAAATTGTTATCCATGCAAAATTTAATCCCAAGATAACCCTCCCCTTTGAAACTAAAGATAACTTCAAGAGCTTGCTCCTTCCATAACGTCAAAATTCCCCCCGACCTTCCCGAAGAGTTAGAAAAGGAATACCCGATATCACCACCACTCCAAAAACTTTTAGCCACAAAGTCTTGTAACTCCCTAATCTTTGTCTCTTGAATCAAGAAAACGTCCGCCTTGCTTTTTAATATTAAAGAATTAATCCTCCTTCTTTTCAAAGCATTGCCGCCCCCTCTAATATTTAAAGTTCCGATAATCATGGTACACTAAATTTAGACCCCAACAAAACACCTTTTCTCAACACCGCTTGATCATCCAATGACTCAATTCTTTTTATCACCTCGGACTCCTCCCCCTTATATTTCACCCCCAAAAATTCCATCGCCTTCCACGCCTTGGAACTTACCTCACCCAATAATTCATTCCATTGCCTCCGGTTGTTTCTCTCAATGTCACTGCATCCGCTAAAGTTGCCATAAAAACAACCCCTATCTAAACAATTACTAATCTGTTCATCACCCAAAGGAGGGAGACTAACTGTTTCTCCCTTAAAAGAATGTTCGCCACTTCCATTAACAGAAGATTCAATTCTCTGCTCAGCCAATTTCTTCACTCCTACCTGTAATCCTTTCCTCTTAATTCTGTTAACCTTCCTTAAAGACCTGTGGCGAAAAGATCCCGCTAACTCCGTCATATTCTAGTAAGCCAATTTCTTGAACCTTCGCTTTTTTCTTTCATTAATCTCTGTAATGGCCTTGTCAAAAGAACCAAGCTTGGTAGCAGTTGACAGAACAGCAGCACCGCCAGAATGAGCACTCTTTGCGTTATCTCCTTCGCGAAGTAAACTCCCAGCCACAGGAAGAAGAGGCGAAACAAAACTGTCAGGAACCCAAGTGCTGGAAACCACAACCTCAGATTGATCTTTAATGGCGATAATAACATCACCAGAATTCTCCGACTCCGCTGGTAATTGGTGTGAAACCTGCCCCTTCAAAACGGATTGTTGCCCTACAGCAGAAGAATCCAACGATTCAGCCTGCCCAGACTTCCCAGCTCCAATCGCGCTCGCGCCACTGATCACCGTATCCGCTTTCTCCCTTTCCCTGGAAATATCGACCTTCCGGCTGCTAGAAAACTCATGGATCTCATCCTCCACATCAACTAAAAAATCAGCCATAGCGGCCTCTGAAGAAGACGAAACTGAAACTGAACTCGAAGAATTATCATCAGTAGAAAAAGAAGAAATGTTGCCCGACTCCTCTCTTAATGCTAAAATAAAAACCTTATCATCAACCTTGATCGATAAGCGCTCTTGCAACGAAAAGCCCAAAGGCACCGACAACCTTATCCTCGCAACGTCACAACATTCGCCAGCAGCCGTTTTTTCATCCAGAGCCAAGAAGGTACCTAACCAATTTGCTAAGCCAATAAAGAAATCAGCCTTCCAAGCTTGGATAGGCACCCCATAGATCCTAATCCACATAGGCCTGATAACATCAACCGCCTCCTCTGTCCAGGCTGAAACATTCTCGAAACAGCTACTCCACCAAGATTCCCCCTCCTTAATGAAATTCTCAATGGTCCCCACAACGTCTTCTTCCAACAAACACAACGAGTCACCAAGAGGAGTGACTTTAACATTGTAATACCCCTCCATTTCGAACTTAGTCTGCAGACTATATGTTGATCCTGGAATAATCACCTTCCCCACAAAAGCCTTGCGTAGCCTGAACAAAACGCCCTCCGAAGAGGCATAACGAAATGAATTCCTCTCAAGCAACGACATTGCTCCAGACTAGGGGTTATTGGTCACCACATCCGCGAACGTTCTATTCCCAATCCTGTTCCGGTTTCTACCCACAAAACCAGAGTTTGAAGCCTCAGCATTCTTTGAAACACTGCCTGCGAAACCCCTCCTAACGCCCACCCTACTCACAGCCACCTGTTCCCTACGTTCAAACCTTGGTTCGTTAGCGTGAATTTTCTTTCCAGCTATTTGCACATTGTCTAACCTAACAGCCAGTAAACGTGGTTCCTCAACCTCCACAAACCTCGCGAACCCAAACCGTTTCCCCACCTTGTTCCTTCTTGGAGCTATCGAAACCTCTACAACTTTGCCAATGCATCCAAACAAACCGAACAAGTCTTTAGCCTTTGTTGAATCCGGGAACTCAGAGATGTAGAACGAGAAAACTTCCCCTGATCTGATTCTCGCCAAAGCTCTAAAAGGAAAAGAGTCCCACGACGGTGACCCGTTCCTGAACGGCTTCTTCCTAGCCTCGGTCCACATACTCGCCGCTCGAAGACAACCCCTAACAGAACTTCCACAAAACCTGAGAAAACCAAAGCCAGCAGACAGAGACAGTTCTCCACCGCCCACACCTGGGAAACCAAAGCCAGCAGACAGAGACAGATCTCCACCGCCCACACCTAAACACCTTGCCAAAATGAAATAAACAGCAACCCAAAGCGATGAACAAGAAACAAAACCGACGAAGGTATCAAAAGCCCCAAATTAACTCCTCTACCAAGGTCCCTGATCCTAAAACCAGGAATTTAAACCGAAGATAGAGAAGGAGAAATGGAAAGACCCTTAATACCTTACCCCTGAGAACCGGCGGAGAAGCCCTAAGGCTGGACTACCACCACAAGAAGCATCGAGAGTAAGATATCAAGACTTACTCCACATCTCGACCATTAATTCTTATCAATTTAATGGTTAAAATTAATGAGTATTATTTTCCCTCTCTACACTTAATTGCTTATTATAATATTAGTTGTTTTCTTCAAAATTAATAAAGTTTGCTTCCATTAATTCGATTTTATTATGTTTCTATATTTTCCAGATATAATAAATATAATTAAAAAACTATATATTTATTTTGCGTATATTTCTGAAATATCTCTTTCTTCCAGATTTGCAAAACATATATTTAAGATTATAAATATTGTTTTAAATTTAAAACATATAGTAATAATGATTATTAATTAATATTTGATTTTATATTTCAAATACTTTTAAAAAATATAACCCTTACTCTTGGAGTCAATATAACCCTCATCTTTTAACAAATGATTATTTCTTTTAAAAAGGTATTTTAACTTTAAAAGGTATTTATTATAATTTCCTTAATTAGCTATCAAAATTTCAAGGAAATAGAAAATTTATCTATCGTTCTCATAAATATTTAAGATAAATGAATAGTGTATTTTTACATAAAAATTATTTTACGTTGTTTAAATAAAACATTATTTAAATTTATTTTATAAATATGACAATTATTTAATAGTGTACAATACAATTTAAAAATATATACATTTAAGAAATGACATGATTTTAGAATAACACACAATTAAATTTAATTACCCGTGTAAATACTATTTGTATACAGGTAACTTATTTCAATTTCTTTAATATTAAACTATTAAATCATTACTAAAACGCTTTGATAATAATATAATTTGGTAGAGAGAGAAGTTTAGATCTTTACAATTTTTTGAATCAAAACTAATACTCCTACTTGACTCAACTTTCAATGTCTACTATAGCCTATAAAACATATGACTCAACTTTCAATGTCTCTTATAAAATATATGAGTGACCAAAATCATTACTCCATCCGTCTCATTTGCACTTTTTCTATATCTCAAAATAAATGTTTTTTTAGAATACTAATGCAACATTTATTATTTTTTTCCCAATACTATACCCTTATATATTAACTTTCACGTTTTTCAACAACTCCACTATCTATAATAAATAAGGGTACTTTAGTAAATGACATTAATTTTATCATTAAAATCAACACATCTAATCATTTTTTTAAGAACCGCGCAAAACTCAAATAAGACACTTATTATGAGACGGAGGGAGTAACTTGCAAAAGAAGACAATGGTTGGACTAGAATAAATAAAATTTTGTTCAAATATAAAAAATGTGGAGACTGAAAGTGCGGGCAAATTGCATATTTCTTTTTAAGAGATATAAATATCATAAAATAAATGAGTTGTTATTTCAACTTTTAAAAATTTAATAAATAATTGGTCTGTCAAAATTGAAGGCATTAATTGTTGTATCCAGTCCTTCATGATAATTGTTGCATTCAATCCATCATGATACGTATTACTAAAGGTTTTTTTTTAGTTACTATAAAACTTTATAAAAATGGAATTGCTGTCAACCAATGTGCATAATATATAAATATGCATATAAATAAATAACTAATTATATTAAAGGTAGTACATATTATTTGTGTGCATCAATATAATTCTAGAATCATCCATCATATATGACATTGCTGATTGCTTGGTTTTGGTACCTAACAATAAAAAATTAAAAAACAGTAAAATTAGGGATATTAAAAATGAAGTGGATTAAAAATTAAAAATAATAAAAGATATTAAATAATAATATTTTATTTCTTCTAATAGTATAATTAAAGATATTAAAAATAAATTCGTAGTTTTAAATAAAAATTTATATATTTTTACTGGTCAAGATGCATATGTTTTTCATTATAAATATGCATATTTTTTGAAGGATTTAAATATATATATATATATATATATATATATATATATATATATATATATATATATATATATATATATATATATATATATATATATATATATGTATAAAATAAAATAAAAGAAAAAGATATACAAAAAAAAAGAAGTTAATTTCACCATTTTTGAAAAAAGGATTAAGAAATTCTTACACTCATTTAGGCTCTGTTTGGTAAGCCATAATTTTGAGCTTATAGCTTATGTCTTATGTTTTATAAGCTCATATGATAATTTAGACCCGTTTGGTAACGGTCTTTTCATCACGAGCTTATAGCTTATTTTACTAGCTTATAGCTTATTTTCCAGACGTTATTTCAAATAGGGTTTTAGCTTATGTCTTATAGCTTATCATTTTTTATCCTTATTATTTTAATTAAAATCCATTTTTAACCCTTATAATTTATTTTAATTTAAAATAAAATAAATATATATTAAATATCTTTTATGTCATTTTACATTTATAAGTTAATTGAACCGCTAGTTTTACCAAACACTCCAATTAGCTTATAAGCTATCAGTCTCAACCATCCGCTATAAGTTATAAGTCATCAGTCATCAGCCATCAGTCATAAACTATAAGCTATCAGCTAGCTTATCAGTTAACCGCTATTTTTACCAAACAGACCCTTAAAGTTGCTAGGACAAGTAAGAATGTCATGCTTCATTTTACATATTTATTTTAAAATAATTGGTAAATGATACTAACTTATTTTCAATATTATGTTTTATAATTTATTTTTTATTGTATGTAATATTTTATATTTTTAAAATAGAAAATAAAATTTCATATAAATATTATAATATTTTTTAAAAAATAAATAACTATTTTAAATAAAAACTAACTATCATTTAAATATAAAAAGAATAAAAAAGAAAATAAATTAAATGAATATATTTTATATTCAGAAGTGTGGTAATCCCAACAGCATGAAGGATTTACGTCCGATATCTTTATGCAATGTAGCATACAAGATTGTGTCCAAACTTCTGGCCAATAGATTAAAGAAATGTTTGGATAAATGTATTGGTGAGGAGCAATCAGCTTTTGTTGAGGGGAGATCTATTCTTGATAATGCCATGATTGCATTTGAAGTTATCCATGCGCTGAAGAGAAGGACTTCGGGGAATAATGCCCAGTTGGCCTTGAAGATTGATATAAGTAAAGCTTATGATAGGGTGGATTGGGGTTTTCTGAGGGGAATGCTGGCTAGGTTGGGTTTTGAAGAGAATTGGATTCGGTGGATGATGATGTGTGTCACGTCGGTGAATTACTCTGTGCTGGTGAACGCAGAAAGTGTTGGTCCTATCACACCAGGGAGGGGCTTGAGACAGGGGGATCCTCTTTCCCCTTATCTCTTTATTCTTATTACTGAAGGTCTTTCGGCTCTTGTCAAGAAAGCTGTCGCTAGTGGGGATCTCCACGGGATCCAAATCTGCAGAGGCGCACCTAGTGTGTCTCACCTGCTTTTTGCTGACGATTGTTTTTTATTTTGCAGGGCAAATCTCACCGAAGTTCATAAAATTATGGAGATTCTTAATCTTTATGCTGATGCGTCTGGTCAGGACATTAATCTTTCAAAATCTGAGGTGTTTTTTAGCAGGAATATCAGTATACCTGCTCAGAGGGATCTGGCTAATATCATGGGGGTTCGTCATGTTCTTGGAACGGGTCCCTATTTGGGTCTCCCGTCCCTGATAGGCAGGAGCAAGAAGGCTACTTTTGGTTATGTGAAGGATAGAATTTGGAAGAAGATTAATTCGTGGAGAGGTAGACCGATTTCAAAAGCAGGAAAGGAAGTGATGATTAAATCGGTTCTCCAATCTATTCCTACCTATGTTATGAGCCTCTTTATTCTCCCTGAGGGTATTGTTTCTGACATTGAGAAAATGCTTAATTCCTTTTGGTGGGGTGGTGGTGGGGAGCGGAACTGTATCAGGTGGATGTCGTGGGATAGGATGGCAGGTGCTAAGTCCGAAGGTGGTTTAGGTTTCCGTGATCTTAAGTCCTTTAATTTGGCTATGGTAGCTAAGAGAGGGTGGCATCTCTTGTCTAAGCCTGACTCATTGGTATCCAGAATCTTTAAAGCAAGGTATTATCCTAATACGTCGTTCTTTGATGCTACTTTGTGTAATAATCCTAGTTTTGTGTGGAGAAGTATTTGGCAAGCTAGAAAGATTTTAACTCTTGGTTGTAGGTGGAGCATTGGTGATGGTAGGAATATACCTGTGATGGGTGCCTCGTGGATTAGAGGAGAGAGTGATGGAATGGTGAAAGGCCCCCAATGCCAAGGTGTGTATGATCTCACTGTTCATGACATATTGTCTATTGATGGAAAGTTTTGGAACATACCTTTAATTCGGGATTTGTTTGATTTTGTAGCAGTGAAGGATATTATCCAAACCCCGTTGGTGGATGACGTCTTGGAAGACAAATGGGTTTGGAAAGAGGAGCAAAGTGGTTGTTATAGTGTTCGGTCGGGATATAGATTGTGGGTTAAGGAACATGGGAAGTCGGGTTTTAGCGGCGTGAGTGGAGATTGGCGAAGTCTTTGGAATATCAAGGCTCCACCCAGAGTGAAACACCTTCTTTGGAGGATTTGTCGGGATTGCCTCCCGACTAGAACAAGGCTGCAACAATATCATGTTTCTTGTCCGTTAGAGTGTCCGTTATGTAATCATCAAGTGGAAGACTCTTGGCATGTTTTTTTCGGATGTAATACTACTAATCAGAGTTGGCGGACAGCAGGTTTGTCTCATATTATTGATTCCCGTTTTCATACTTTTCATGATGCTTCTTCTCTAATTCTGGATATCTGTAGTCGGGAGGATAGTATGGTGGCGGGGAGAGTCGCTATGATGATTGACATTCTATGGAGAAATCGTAATAACATGGTTTGGAATAATGAGGGTGAGGCGTATTCTAAGCTTGGGTTGAATGCTTTTTGTAGTTGGCAAGAATGGTTTATGGCTCAAGAAAGGAGTGGCCGAGAGCAAACTCATCATCCTATGGTTAATTGGAATCCACCGTTAATTGGCAGGTTGAAGTGCAATGTTGATGCGGGCTTTAATGTTAATCGGGGAACCACTAATAGAGGTTGGTGCACAAGAGATCACATGGGAAATTTTGTTTATGCCGGAGCGGCTTGGGATTTTGTTTCATTCCCAATTCTAGAAGCGGAAGCGTTGGCTCTCAAAGAAGCTATCCAGTTTGCTATTAATCTTAATTTAGAGAATGTTATCTTTGAGAGTGATTCTCAAAATACGGTTCATGCCATCAGCAGGGATCTTGTTGGGTCCTCTGATTTTAGTGCTATTATCTCGTCTATCCGTAGTTTATTGTTTAATTTTCCGAACTTTGAGGTAAAGTTTGTAAAGCGCCAAGCGAACTCGGTTGCTCACGCCATAACGAAGGCGGCCGATTCTTGGACTAGGCGTAGTTTCTTTCATTTGGCTCCTCCTTGTATTGAATCTTTTCTTATTAATGATATGAGTTGATTTTCCTTTGGTCAAAAAAAAAATTTAATACAATCTGAAAAGGTTGCATCAAAATATAGTAACATAAAGGGCAATAAAATTTATTAAATATTGTAATAATGAGTTTTTTTTTGGTATAAAGAACACATTATAATGTCCCACGCGTGTCAGTCATCTAAAAAAAAGTAGATGACACGTCCCATCATCTGCAACATCGTTAAATAATCATAAAGAACTACTTGCTTTTGTAGTTTTTTTTAACAGAAAATAAATGATATTCATTCATTCAAATTGATAGAGTACATCGTTGCAATACAAATTCAAAATCGCCAAAAACAAAAAGGATGAATCTGCGAACAAATCCACAACATCCATGTTAATAGCATAAAACGGAAAATTGCATATGCCTACAAATATTAATGTATTGATTGTATTGAGATGTCCGAAATATTCATGCTTCCAGATCTGTAGCGTTGACGGCACCAAAGTCATTGATTGAATCTGCACTAGATCGAAACTAATCTTTCAACCTGAAACAAATGAACACCGCACAAAAACGGAAAAATAAAATACCCGCACAAAGACGAGAAATCAAAATACACCACAGAAATATGGGAAATCAAAACAAACGATGACCCACGAAATCACAAAAAAGACAAAAAGAAAAGGTGTGAAAATCACTTATTTAAGTAATAGATAAACAAAAACGATTTGGAGGGGTGATTTTGGATCAAAGTTGATCCTAAATCACCCCTCTTTGAGAGAGGAAGGAAAAAGAAGAAAAGTGACAGCTAGTGGTTTTGTAGTTCTTGAATTTCCAAGCCCTTCCATCATCTTTTCTAGATCTAAATAAAAAAATAAAAGACAAAAACATATGAAGCATCAAAATATAACTTATAACTCAACAAATCAAAATGTATTATTCATTCAAGGTGCTTTGATTCATCACCATTTTAGACTATGTTCTTTGACCAAAATTTGCAAAAGCGAAAAATGTTAAACCAAAAATGTATAATTGCAAAATTTAAAATACAGATCTGAAAACGATATCATTTTCGTACATCTAAAAATAATGTGCAGCAAGATGAAAATCCTAAAACAATAAAACCAGAAAATTTGTGCATAAAAAATAATGAAAAAGAACCTAAAAACCAACAAATAAGGCATTCTAGTAAATAAGTCGAACAAAATAAAAATCAAAAAAGAATATCATCCAAATATTGCCAAAAATGCCATATCTTCGTGAATAGGGGTGGGAATAGGCTAGGCTAGGCTTTATAAGGCCTGGTCCTGGCCTGCGATAAACTTACAAGGCCTGAGCCTGGCCCATGGCCTACTATAGGCTCGTTTTTTCAGCCTGGCCTGGCCTTTTTAAAAGCCTGGCCTGACCTGAAAGCCTATTTAAAAGCCTTTTTCTTATTAATGTTTTCAATTAATTCATATTACTTAAGAAGCCTTATAGGTCGCATATATATGAACATTTAGACCAACCTATTTAGCATTTTTTCTAATATATATATATGCATATATGGACCAATCTATTTAACACTTTTTCTAATATATATGCATATATATAGGCCAATCTATTTAGACTAATTTTAATATATATGAAAATATAGGCCGGCCTATAAGGCTTTATAGGCTTTTTTAATAGCTTAAGCCTGGCCTATTTTATTAAATAGGCTTTTAAAAAAGCCTAAGCCTGGCCTTTTTATCAAATAGGCCTGGCCTGGCCTGGCCTTAAGTAGGCTAGGCTATAGGCCCCTGTAGGCCGGCCTGGCCTATTCCCACCCTTATTCGTGAATATTTAAAACAAAAATCAGAACATTAAAATATTGCAAAAAAACATAAATAATGAATAAAGTTCCAAAACTATAACACAACACAAACTTGATGACAAAAACTTGAAACAAAAATCAGGTTCCATTAAAGCTTGACTTGAGGTCCATTATAGCCAAAGTTTTAATTTTTGACAAATATAACAAAAAAAACCAGTTAAAGAACAACAATCCAATTATAATACCAAATGATATAACAATAAAAAAAACATATTAAAAATTAAGGATTTCAACACAACTTTTCAGATGCATGACGAAGAATAAAACCAGTTCAACAACATAAATCAAGAATGAATAAAGTTCAGAAAAAATTATACATATTAAAATGTTCCTTATTTTTGTGAACAACAGCCCATTTGTGATGGATTCGAATAGTTATTTTCCGCAGCTCCTTCGTATCATTGATGTCCTTTACCAGCTCAAACGGCCTAGTCATGTGGAACTTAGATACCAGATAACATATTAAAACAGGTTAAGGTAAAACAAAGTTTGAGAATAAAAATGTTGATGGTAGAACAAAGAGAAAGAGAGAGAATAGAAAGATGTTAATGGAGAAGGGAAGATGATAGAAAAATAGTGAATAGTATGCACATTGGAAACATATATAATTGGGAGCAGAGTTACTTTCCCTACCTCATATCATTTTTATAGGTGTTGCTTTATGTCAGTTACTTTTGGTTCAAATGCAACCAAAATGAGTTCAAATAATATAAATATAGCTAATAGGCTTGCAAATCATATTTACAATATAACCAAAACCAGCAAAATAACTAACATTTGGTTGAATTAGACTCAAATTGTTCTCAATTTTGTCAAGTGACACCAAATGAAGCAAGGTTAAAATTGTCTATTCTAGAACAATTATCCTTCTTATATTCAAGATTTATCCGATGTAAAGTTATTAAGCGAGTGTAACATGTGATGTAACTCTTCGAATATAATTTAATCTCTTATATATATATATATATATATATATATATATATATATATATATATATATATATATATATATATATATATATATTTTTTTTGATTGACAAAAAAAGAAAATGACTTCAAAAAGAAAAAAAAAAAAAAAGCAAAACTCGTTTTATTGTCGGAATTTAACCTAGAATCCTAATCACTCTCTCCATTGCTCACGGAAGTGCCGAACTCTTATTTTTGTTATTTTAATAGTTATTGTTCTAATTTTTTTTTTGAAGCAAGTTATTGTTCTAATTTTATATATTGCAATTCACATTTAAGTCAAAAGTTTATTTTTCTATTTAATACATTTGTTGTTTTGTTTAGTTATTCAAAGCTTCTATGTTTTGTCAAATATATTAAGTTGGTTAATATAGAACATTGATATTATAATAGAACATTAGACAGCAAGATAAATATAATTTAGCATTAGACCAGGAAATGTTTAAATTTACACGGCATGGACAAGTGAACACAATGTAAATTGAGGAAATATTAACATCTAAGTCTTACGTTTGTTTTTACAGTGATTGCAACGAAAAGATATAGAAAGAAAATATACGGTACGGTATAAAATAATAGGTTAATTTCATATTTACCCCCAAGTAATTTTGGGCGATTTGAAAGAAAAAAAAACCCATGTAACAATAAACAATATTGTTTTCTTAAGATATACTAGTATGTTCATCGTTACACATTCATTCATGAAAATCCACTTTGTAGCATCTTCATCGCTTCAAGGTACATTGATGTGTTTCTCGGGTTTCTCGTACATTCTCGTTTTTGATTGTTTATGATAAAAAATTAGTATTTGATTGTACCCTTTTTTTTAACATATATATGTATGAATTTGTTTAATGTTATGTTTCACCATGAGAGATATTGTTTGCGATAGCTTCATTTTCTATATGAGAGGTGCTGAAGCAATCGTTTATGGGCAAGATTTAGATAAATGGTCTTATTTTGAAACACTTAGCTTAGTAAGAGAATGAGGTTACGATGGTATTGAAGTTAGCATATGGAGAACGATTTAAGGTATATGGGTGAAGGTTTCTTTCAAGTGGTTGATGACTCTCATGCTGCATAAGTTGAAAATTACTCCATTTCTGACAATATTGATGGGCAAATATGGGCGACGAATAATTTTGAAGGAAATTTGTTAGGAAACTAGATTAAGAACTCTAACAAAGTTAATAAAAAGTTGTAAATTCTACACTAAGAAGATAAATAAAATTAATTAAGGAAAATAAAGATTTATTTCTTTTCATTGATATCTCAAATGTATCAAAAACACTATATTATATAATGTCACTAATGGATAATTACAACAAAAGACCTGAACACTAAAAAGCTCATTTAATTGATAATTGAAAAGTCCAACTAAAATATAATAAGAGTGCAACTAATAAATTAACCTAAATAATATAATTTTACTCTCTATCATTACTTACCCCTTCAAAATCAACCTTGTCCTCAAGGTTGTAATAAAATAAAAGTTTCAAATTAACTCAATTTTTTTTAGTGAAAGACTGCAAAACTAATAAAATTATGTTTAATTGTGGTTTTTATTGGCTTGAAATAAAAAAGAGACAATTATAATGGTTCAATGTTGAATGGATGGCGTGTGACAGGTGGTGAAAAGGACAACTTATTTGATTTTTTGGTGAATAGGGTTGGGAAACGTGGATTTTTGACCGTACAGCCACCCCTTTGAAAAAAAATTCTGAAAATGTCACCCCAAATTTATGTCCCAAAATGCTACCCTTTTTCCCCTTTTTTGAATTTTTGCAGGAAATTTTTCAGAATGCAGTAGGTGGCCGCCGTTTGAAACAGAGGGCTTATAAAGGCCTTCATGTGGCCGCAGTTTCAAACGGAGGGCATCAATTTTTATTTTTATTTTTCGTTTTTTGTATTTTCTTTAATTTTAAATGTTTTTTAAATAATAGTTATTATAAATAATTATTAAATAATTATAATTGAATTATTTAAATTATTAAAAAAATAAAAAATAAAATTTGTCAATTAAAATTAATTTATTTTAATACATAAAAGTATTTTAAAAATTAAAAAATATAGTAAAATAAAAATAAATTATTAATAATATTTCCCGCCAAAGTAAAATATTGTACTATATTTTCCCTCCAAAAATATTGGTAGAAGAGGTCTAATCTCCTATAAATAGAGGTGTGTATGTGAGGGTTGAATTATCAATTCTCGTGTTGTTACTTCCAACAGTTACAAATCATGTCTGTTTGGATTGTAGTGTTTTTTGAGGAAGGCGAACACATCAGGGTATGTCTGAACCCGCATTGGGATTTTAGCAGAGTTGTTAGAGCGATCAACACCGGGTTTCGTCAACTGGATGGTCCAACCAGGAAAGTTAAACAAATAGATTATCGTTGTCCATACATTACATTGACGGATAATAACCCAGAAGGCACCTACATGTATTATTGGGATCGTGTGAAAGATGATGTCGATGTGGATATAATGTTTTGGACATACAGTGGAGAAGTTAATCGAGGCGTTCAAGATCCACTCGTTTTGCGATAATGTCTGAATTCGTGACAAATACCACATCTTCTTTTTTCCTTCTCATAATCATCCATTTCTGTTCGTATGCGGGTACTGTTTGGGCGGCCATTCTTTCGTCTTCTCATGGCGTCATTGTGGCAAAGAGTGTCTCCTTCGTATCGAGGCCAGTCAGCCTCAGTCCCCGCCCCTATGAAACTTTCTTTGTACACCTTAAACACGTTAACGACCTTGAAGACATCAGCTATATGCACAGAATAGTCCTGATGTATGCTCGTGCACGCTGCAATGACATGCGAGCAAAGCACATGGAATGTTTGAAATTTTCCACACTCGCAAGTTTGATTTTTAAGGTCGACGTTGAAATGACGGGTAGGTCGACACTCATTATGGTTCATAGTTTCCTCCACCAAGAAGCAGAACCTTAGACGATCAAATTGCCTAACGTGATGACTGCTTGCTTTGGCAGCCTCCTCTTCAATGCCTTTCAAACAACTTTTTGTATATCGTTGTCCAGAACCCAATTTTTTTCCATTTATGCCCTCTTCTGCCAAATAACTCACCCATCCTAAAGTATGTAGATCTTACCAATGTAGTAACGGGTAGATTACGAGTGGCCTTTAAGACTGAATTCATTGACTCTGCCAGGTTGGTAGTCATGTGACCCCACCGCTGCCCTCCATCAAAAGCTCTGCACCATTTTTCTCTTAGAATATTTTCTACCCAGTTATATGCATCCATATTTGACATACGTATTTCTCCCCTGTAGTAGTTGTAGGTTGATTCAGTTAATGCATAACTTGTACGTGAAAATAAGAATATTAGTTAAACATAATATTTTTAAACAACATTATCAAGTACAAATAAACCCTTGGATGTTGAGAATTACCCATGTTAACGACTTTTTTGCGAAGCTCTTTGTCTCTGATCTCTCGCATGAAGTTCTGGGCTATGTGTCTAATGCAATAGACATGCGTAGACGGTGGGTATTGCCAGCCATTTTGCGGGTTATCATATGCGCTTTTAATGGACACATGTCCGTCTGATATTAGACAGATGTTGGGTTGCGGCGTAACATGCATTCTTAGATTCATTAGAAAAAAACTTCATGCATCACCCGTCTCACCCTCAACCAATGCAAAAGCTATTGGAAAGATGTTCCTGTTTCCATCTTGTGCAACAGCTAGTAACAGGGTTCCCTTGTATTTGTCGTACAACCACGTCCCATTAACCTGAACAACGGATTTGCAATAAGCGAAACCCTTGATACATGGCTGGAAGGCCCAAAATAGACGATGGCAAATTCTACAACCATCAATTTGTGTCCCGTCATCTGATAATGCCGGTAGGGTCTCTAGATCGATTACAACACCTGGAAAATAATGTTTCATGACCAATAACCACTATGGAAGGTCGTTGTAGGAAGTCTCCCAATTACCATAGGTAGATGCTATTGCCTTGTTCTTGCAATCCATGCTTTTTTGTAAGAAATCGTGTAGTTGAATTTCTCACAAATATGAGCAATAGTGTGTTTAACCTTCAACGAGGCATCCTCTTGTATGAGACGTTTGATGATGTAACTGATGTACGCTTTTGGAAATCAATGGCTTGTTGATCCACGCACCCAACCTTCCTCTTCCCAAATGCCACCTACCCAACCACAAACATTCAACAACCCACCATTCGCACAACCCTCCTCGTCCAACATATACGACCAACCATCCCAAAATTACCAAACACAACAACAACAACAACAATCCTCATACAATCCTACCCAACACCAAACTCAGTACACCCCATCGCAACAAACCAATTACCCTTTCCAAACACCACAACAACCAATACAATTCATGTATGAACATACACAAGAACAATACCTCCGTCCACCCCTCCAATTCACTCTAATCTCTAACCCCAACTTCAACCAAACGTACTCAACTCAACATCCATCTAGCTCAAATTACTTCGACTGTTATGTTGCGACCGTAGACTCCACTCATCCCACCTCAACAACACATCAATCAACCATCTTTCCAAACGAGGTCCCTATTTGTGATACATCTTCATTCCCGCAAACATCTACCCCCATCCCATGCCTACCGCAACAGATCAACAACTCCGCCGAAGCACGCGTACAATTATACCTACAATGTGTTATACCGGAAGTCACATGTTACAACCGCCAGAAGATCATAACCGTCGCGGACAAAATTAGTTTTTTTTATTCGCATTATCATGGTGTAATATTGTTGAATAAAAATTATTAAAATTAATTTTTACTTTTAAATTACAATTATATTGTTATTATTATTATATTGTTATTAAATATAATTTAATAAGATAACATTAGTATTATAATTATATTGTTATTAACTATAAATTTAATAAAATACTTTTATGTATTAAAATAAATTAATTTTAATTGACAAATTTTATTTTTTATTTTTTTAATAATTTAAATAATTAAATTATAATTATTTAATAATTATTTATAATAACTATTATTTAAAATTAAAGAAAATATAAAAAACAAAAAAAAATTGATGCCCTCCGTTTGAAACGGCGGCCACATGAAGGCCTTTATAAGCCCTCCGTTTCAAACGGCGGCCACCTGCTGCGTTCTGAAAAATTTCTTGCAAAAATTCAGAAAAGGGGAAAAGGGTGGCATTTTGGGACATAAATTTGGGGGGGGGGGGGTCGTGGCATTTTCAGAATTTTTTTTCAAAGGGGTGGTTGTACGGTCAAAAATCCGGGAAACGTGGGTGTAGAATTCTTGGGAAGAGTAGTAGAAGATTAGACTTGATTTGTGAGTGGGGTGCAAGCTGTCTCATGGGCCCCACGATGCAAGAAAAGGTGGCAACAACCATGTTTTGGATTTTGATTAGCTAAAAAATATATAACTTTTTTTTTTTTGAAAACTGGAAGGATGAGATTGGGAGAGAGAAGTTGGAAACCATATGTTACCTTCAACACAATTTTGAGAAACGATTTTTTTCTCTATCTTCTTTCTCTTTCATTCTTCAAAGGGGTGGTTGTACGGTCAAAAATCCGGGAAACGTGGGTGTAGAATTTTTGGGAAGAGTAGTAGAAGATTATACTTGATTTGTGAGTCGGGTGCAAGCTGTCTCATGGGCCCCACGATGCAAGAAAAGGTGGCAACAACCATGTTTTGGATTTTGATTGGCTAAAAAATATATAACTTTTTTTTTTGAAAACTGGAAGGATGAGATTGGGAGAGAGATGTTGGAAACCATATGTTACCTTCAACACAATTTTGAGAAACGATTTTTTTTTTCTCTATCTTCTTTCTCTTTCTTTCTCTTTCATTCTTCAAAATCTTCTCTACATCTTTCTTCTTCTTCCTTATTTTTAAATCTTCAAGCAAAAGTAAAATAAAATAGAAAATATTAAAATTATAAAATTGAAAAACTGGTAGTTTGGGTGGAGGTTCTGGCGGTGGTCGCGGCCGCAAATCGGTACATGTTGGTCGTGAAAAAAGTGATGAATTTAGTGGATTATGCTGTAGTGGCAATGTTGTGGTTTTCTTCCGAGATGATATTCTCTTTTCCGGTGAGAGAGTTTTTTTTAGGCGACGTTGTTCTGTTTTTTGACGATGAATCTGTTTTTGCTGAAGTAGGCGACGTCGGAAGTGACATTTGAGTTGGTGTTGGAGTTGTTGAAGAATACCTCAAGACTGTCACTGGAAGCGATGTCAGATATACCTTCTGGAAAGTCGTCGGAGTTCTTTCTGGAGATGCCGCTGGAGTTGTCGCTGAAGATAATTTTAGTGAAACATAAACTTTTTCAAATCCTTCTTTTTCTTCCTCCATCTGTTTTTCTTTAGTTCTCTGAATATATTTCTCTTTCAATTTTTCTTGTGACTTTTTGAATAAATCTGAAAGATTTTGAATTTGTACATTTAACTCGTCTCTATATTTGTTTTCAATTTTCTGAGTTTCAATTAAGTATTGCCTTAGAGTTTCTAACTCATGAACAATTTCTGGTTGTGAAAAGAAATTTTGAGGTTGAGGTTGGTAGTTAGGATAGTTTGAATATTCATAGAATGTGGAGGATGATTGTTGAGGTGGAGCCGAAACTATGTGTTGTTGTTGTTGTTGGTATGGGATGTATGGAGTGAAGGTTGATGGAATTACTTGAATGTCTTTATTTCTGCTCCAAGTCACAAGAATGGGTGGAAAATCAAGTAATTCCAAGTCACAAGTAAAGGATGATGGTGACTATGAAAGTGAATAATTGGGTAGCTCAGATCCATATGATAATGACAGTGAAAGAATGCCTTAATATATATATATATTATATATATATATATATATATATATATATATATATATATATATATATATATATATATATATATATATATATATATATATATATATATATATATATATATATATATATATATATATATATATATATATATAAGAAGTTTAGAGGAAATTTGATGAACTAAGACTTAAATTAATCTAGGTATGAAATTTAACTCACTAGTTGGATTTAAAGATGCTACTATAGATTGGCCATTATTGAACGGTAGATAGATTAGATTTATGAAAAAAGAAAGATATAAGGTTGGGGTGAAGTGTATGGGTAAATATGAATTTTAGCACTTTGTAGTAAAGAAATGGGGGACAAAACAAACCTACTAAATAAACACATAGGAAGGGACACACATATGTGTTAAGGGTTTAAATAACAAATCATCTAGCTCTAAGTGGGTGTCCAAGGTTATGGTTGAAAATAAGCAGTTATGTGGGAAAGTTAAGGCATTTAAACTACTGGCATAACTTATAAGAAATGGGGGCAACTTCATTACCCAACAAAATAAGTTGGGTAACATTACCCATATGAATTGTAAGTAAATGATTGGTTTAAAAATATGCCATATGACATGTCATTAGAAAATTTATAATTACAACTAGTTGTTGTATCTTTTAATAATTATAAATTTATCCTATGTAATTAAATTGATGTTAGTTTCCAATGCAGAATTTTAATTAATGATCATCACCACAAATTAATTCACTGTGCATAGAAAACAATACATATGATTTTTTTCTCTTTACATGATGCTTCAGGTTTTCGTTTTGATGTTTTCCTTATTATATTTTTCTATTTTTTAAATACTTGTTTAAAAAATATACTATTCTTAATACTAATATGATTTACAATTTTTTTTAGGGTTAAATATGTTTTTCGTCCCTATAAATATGACAACTTTCAATTTTAGTCCCTACAAAAATTTTCTTTAAATAATGGTTCTCACAATATTTTCCGTCCATATTTTTGGTCCCTCCCGTTAGATTCCACTAACGGAGGCTTATGTGGCACACCACGTGTCATGCCACATCAGCTAAAGTTAACAATAAAGAAAAAGAGACAGATTGCGGGGGTTTTAAACCCCCTTTAAATAACTTAAAAAACAATAAATTCCACAAACAATTAATTAAATTGTGTCTATTGCTGCTGAAATTCTGAAACAAAAAGGCATCTATGATCCTAAAATGCTCTTTGGTGTTAGCACACTTGATGATGTTGTGAGGGCAAACACTTTTGTAACTCAGAAGAAGAATATGAGGCTGATTGATGTAGATGTTCCTATTGTTGGGGGCCATGCTGGGATTACCATTCTTCCTCTACTGTCAAAGACAAAACCCTCGACGAGTTCATGTTTTAATCTTTTACATCTAAGCATTCCTTCTTCCTTGTTTTGTTTGTAATCTGGAATAAATTCAAAAACAGTAGAAGTTGGATTCTTAAATAAAAAAAACTCAAAGCAGTTTTATTGAATTTGAATAAGTTATTGACTCAACTATATGGTGCCATATTAGTGAATCATTAGTTGAGTCGCACGAACTTGTTCTTACTACGAATGTTTGATTAATTACTTGTGAAAAATTATTGTTTTTTAAGTTATTTAAAGGGGGTTTAAAACCCCCGCAATATGTCTCTTTTTTTATTAGTATTGACTTTAACTGACGTGGCGTGACACATGGCGTGCCACGTAAGTCCCCGTTAGTGGAATCTAACGGGAGGGACCAAAAATAGAGACGGAAATTATTGCGAGGACTATTATTTGAAGAAAAATTTTGTGGGGACCAAAACCGAAAATTGCTATATTTATAGGGACGTCAAACATATTTAACCCTTTTTTTTATAAAAAATATATGATATATTTAAATCAAGATATGTTAGATGACTACTCCTCTCATAAAAAATATTTTAATTGGATTAAGTGTAGTTTTAAAAAATTAATACAATATTAATAAGCAAACTTATTTTCATTTACCCCTAAACTTAATAATAAGATTAGCAATTTTATTTAGCAGGAGCTCGTTTACCACTCGAGTTCAATTGTTTAGTTGCTTTTTTAATATTTAATTTATTATAAAATTGAGTTTTTTAATTACATATCATAAATATATATTGCGTGCACATCCAAAATAACCAAATTCAATTTTGAATTTTAATTTTCAAATTTTTTATTTTATCATAAATATTCAATTTCATAATTTTAATTACACCATATAATATTCAATTTCATAATTTTCAAATTTTTTATTTTACCATATTATTCAATTATACTATACCTTTTTTTATCACTTTACTTCAGACCATTATCATATATTTAAATTAAATAGGGTTATTAAAACATGACTTACACTAAGCTAATGTTCTCCAGTGTTACAATTATCAGAGCATGACACTTGACGCTAAACTAATACACTGACTCATGAGCTAACCTCACCAAGTCGAAAGCCGCTATCTTCAATCTGAAAATGACAACATGTAAGGGTGAGTAGTCTCATTCACGATTAACAAATATTATTGCATCATAAACAATAACACCTCATAGTTATATTATTCACTCAATTTCATCATATTCAGATTATCAGGAAACATCCATCACTTACACAAACACCAAAAAAAATACATTATTCTAACACACATCATACTCATCAATCAAGTCACAACAAATCATGCATATGTAATGAACTGACACTATGCATGTGGTACCAATCATCATCAATGGGAATAAACCACCGATCGATTCAACATCGTTAAGATACGGCCCTGCCAGCACAAGTTCCACACCATGGGAACTATGCCTTTCACTGATCTTCCATTATCAGTTGACTATCTTCCATTACATTATTCACACATAGTCGGACATCATCAGTTGGCATTGTTTACTCATAGTAGGACATCATCAGTTGATTGTATGACATGGTTCACACATAGTCGACCGTCTTCAATGCATCCCTGACATGGTTCACACATAGTCGACCATCATCAGTTGACTATCTTCCATGGTTCACACATAGTTGACCATCATCCTATGCATCCCTGACATGGTTCACACATTGTTTACCATCATCAGTTAACTATCTTATGTTGTTCACATATACTTGACCATCTTCAATGCATTTATGACATGGTTCACACATAGTTGACTATCTGACATGGTTCACACATAGTAGACCATCATCAGTTGACTATCTTTCACGGTTCAGACATAGTTGATCGTCTTATATGCATCCCTGACATGGTTCACACATAGTCGACCATCATCAGTTAATTATCCGACATGGTTCACACATAGTCGACTGTCTCCAATGCTTCCCTGACATGGTTCACACAAAGTCGACCGACATTAGTTGATTATCTAACATGATTCACACATAGTCGACCGTCTTCTATGCATTCTTGACATGGTTCACACATAGTCTACCATCATCAATTGACTATCTGATATAGTTCACACATAGTTGATCGTCTTCTATGCATCCTTGACATGGTTCACACATATTGGACCATCAACAGTTGGTATCTGAATACTCAGGAGTTTCTCTTATTACTCTGTGGTATCTAAATACTCTGATAAGAGTTCCTCATCTTACTTTGTGGTATCTGAATACTCTCTGGAGTTCTTCATCTTATTCGGTGGTATCTAAATACTTTCATAAGAGTTCCCCATCTTACTTTGTGGTATCCTAATACTCTCATGAGTTCCTCATCTTAGTTTGTGGTACTGAATACTCTCTTAGGAGTTTCCTATCTAAGTCTGTGGTATCTGAATACTCTCATAGGACTACTTCATCTTAATCTTATATTCTTCGAAGACTTTCCAAAAAAATTCCAAAGACTAATATTTTTAAATTATATTTTATTAATTATCTCATAGTTAAAATCACTTAATTATTTTATCAATATATTTTAAAAAATTGATATTAAAAAATATTATATTTTTAATGTTAGTAACAATTTAAAATTTGATATTTTTAAAAACACTATATTAAAAAGATAAAAATTTTAAAATATTATTTTATCAAAAACAATTAACAAATTAATTTATTAGTTAATATTTTATTTTAGTTTATTTTATTAAAGTTTGAAGATTAATCAAATGAAAATTATTTAATTTAATTTGAATAAACTTTTTATCATTTAAAATATGTTGCAACATTTACATATTAATTAATTAATAAAAGGGATATTATTGCTATATAAAAAAATATATGAAATTAATTATGAGGAATAGTTCAACTTAATCTTCACGTGAGATAATGTAGTGCCTCATAAAAATATATAGTAGCAGATTTAATGAGTTTAAAAGTTGTGCACTGACATTGTAAATTAACTTTAAACATATAACCAATCAAAATTCTTACATTTTTCATGTTATATTAATTTTTTAAAATTAAAATTATATTTTAATTAAATACATGATTATAATTGGTTGACAGTGTAAAAATATTTTACACTGTTATTGTATATCCCTTTTCCTCTAATTTAATTTGCATAAAAACATTACAATTTAATTGGAATTAATATGTGTTTTATTGAAATATTGAAACATTATTCTCACTATGTCAGTATGTATAATTGGGAGTTTTTTTTATTGTGTGTGATAGTGCACCATTCTATCATGTAATCCAACGGTTTCTATCTATTTGTACAAAAAAAAAAGAAAATATGAGGTCTCCTACGTGAGAGACCTATAGTAGCCCATGCTGAATAGGATCTAAATTGGAGAATAATGAACACTCAATTGAATTGGAAATGATAACCTACATTTAATGTATTTGGGGCAAACTTATAATTATAGAATAATAGTATCTATGGCTAATTAATGTAATAAAGTGGCACATGAACCATTCAAAATTTGACAACTAAGTTGGGTAAAGTTACCCAATATTTTTAGATGGGTAATTAAGAATCCACCATAAGAAATACTTAGTACGCATTACCATAGAAAAAAACATGGAAGGCCGAGCATATGGCTGAGGAGATTATTGAAGTTGGTTCATCTAAACATTATTTAATATGGAAGTATGTTGTATAGCTTAAGAAGCAAAGTTTTGGGAATACAGTAAAAATAAACATTGAGATACCACTTCCATCCATTCCACCAAGATTTGGTAGTTTCTACTTCTTTTTTATGGTTGTAAGAACAGATTTTATAATGGACGCAGACCCTTCATAGGAGTACCCAAGTATCCACCGGGGTCCCAGAACTTGAATTCACACCCCACTTCTTTAGGTTTCTCACCATAGTTCTGATCTTCAACATTTTCCTCCAATAGCAAGACTTGAAATTGTTTGTTTGCACATACATGTCCAGGGCTAAACTTTTCATCACATCGGAAACATAATCCTTTAAGTGATTTATCTTGCAATTCTGCATCTGTCAACCTTCTAAAGCCTTTGCCTTTGAAAAAATTTGGTTGTGACTGATTTTCCTCACGTGATGAACTTGCAGCAATGAAAAAAGTTTGTGGATGACTTTTATTTCCAGGATCACCTGTCACAGCCCTGCTATTGTCATGGTTTTTGAAGGTTGGTTCACCACCTGAATTTGTTTCACCATTCCTTTATTCAACAAGCTATTTTTCTCATCCACCCTTTGAGCATAGTCCATTAATTCAGATAGTCTTTCAACTGGATGAAGCTTTAGTTCCTCTCTTATCACATCTTTGAGTCCGTTCAAAAAAATCCTTTCAAAAATGACGGCTCGGCACATTTCAAGGGGCCTGCATATAACTCAAATTGCTCCCTATATTCTTCCATTGTTCCTGTTTGTTTGAGACTCAGCAACAATTCAAAGGGACTTTGGATCATTGAGGGTTAAAAACATTTAAGTATGGTTGTTTTTAATTCCTCCCAAGTCGAGTTTGGTGAAGACACCTCCCACCATTGATACCATGCAAGTGCTTTGCCCTCCATGGCTACCATCGCTGCCTGCAATCTCTCTGTTTCATCCACCCGTTTTAGGTCAAAATAACGCTCGACACGGTTCAACCAACCGTAAGCATCAGTACCTTCAAAAATTGGAATTTCCAATTTTCGCCATCTTTCTTTACGAGACCGTGGATGTCGGCGATTCACCGACGCATCGTCTTCATCGGATTGGTCCTCGTGTTGTGATCTTGATGGACTTTTGCGCCTCCTGCGACGTACAGTTTCAACTAATTCCGTCATTTGTTGTCTAACCTCCATTCGCTCCACCCGGTCTTCTTCACGTTGTTTCTCCATAGTTTCTTTCATTGCTAACAACGCTTCAAACCCACGTTCGAGAATTTCCAATCTGGCCTCCATTTCCCCTCGTGTAGATACCATAAAGCAGAGTCCCGGAAGGAAACTGCTCTGATACCAGTTGATAGAAACTGATACTAAACGATAAAATTCAATAGTAATTACAATGAGTTTTCCAAGAAATTCGAGAGTCTTGGATCTCTCCCTTCCAAGAATTCGAGAGCTTGGTCTCTCCCTCCCAATAACAACTCAATAAATTCCTGATAAATCCCATCTGTGCAGTGTCTCCCTTTTATAGTTACACACCACCTAAAACTGAATAGACATAAATAATTACATAATTAATTACTGCTCATAGCAGTAACACCCCTTAACTAGCACCCACTGTCCCAAAAAGTAATTTCCTTGGTAGTAGTTTTCCCAAAACTGATATAATCAGTTTTATCCTTTCATCTTATACCCTATTGAATAAGAAGTCTAACAGAGTATTGCGCGAAAATAAAATCATTAATCATCACTTTTTATCCTCGATTTGGTCTAGTATCAAAAATGAGATTCTGTTGATTCGTGATAACTCTTCTTGGATCCTCGAAAATGAGAGCTCGATTAGTTTTTGGTATGATAATTAGTTTAGTTCCCTTTAGTTTTGGAAAGGGGAAACTTAACTATTGATGAAGTCCTTCCTGTCGGCTCCTTCATTATTGATCACGACTGGAATTTCTCGAGCAGTAATCTTGATATCCTTGCCTCTCTTCAGATCAGAATATGTAACTTCCACGTTCCTTTTGATCTTCATCCAGATAAAAGGATTTGGAATCATTGTTTCAAGCGAGGTAACGCTCAAAGCCGCCAATGATTTTAAACATTATCTTTTTTTATCAAAACATTCTCTTGGAATCCGTAAATATTGGTGGCGTTGGATTTGGTCCAAAACCATCTCGCCTTCAAAATCATTTTTGGTGTGGCGGTTGTTACTCAACAAGCTTTCAACAAATGACCAATTATGATAGATGTTAGCTAGACTAAAATTCAGATCTAAAAGGCATTAAAAGAAATTGACATTAAAACAACTTCATACTTTCTTCATACCTCTTTCAATTATGAAATTACAATATAAATAGCTAGGGTTAAGCCTACTAATGGGCCGAAAATAACAACACATAAAGCTCTACTAAAAATTACTAACAGCACCTATTTAATGATAATAATCCTTAAGTAAAACATATATTTTCTTATATCTCTTGGGCCGGTCCAGCTTCATATCAATACTCATGGCCCCATTGAGAACCTTGTCCTCAAGGTTCAAATTGGAAGAAACATTTTGAATGGGCCTTTGTTTGGGTGTGCAGGTATTTGGGCCGGGTGCAGAAGTGAAAGAATTAGGTTTCTCAAACTCACGCGTGGGACACATGTCCGACTTAGAAAGCGCCGCGTTAGTGTTTGTTGGATACAGCTGTTTGTTTGGTGTAAACAGAACTTTGGGAACAGCTGGATGATCACGTGAAAGAACTACTTGAGCCGTGTGCTGAAGTGAAGTATCAGACCAAGTCGGACCCCTTTGTACTTGGTCTTTTTGAAGTGTAATGTTAGCATTGAAAGTCTTTGAAAGCATAAGATCCTCCAAATTGTTCACTTCCTCATCTTTCTTCTCACCCTCTTCTCTCTCCGAAAAAAATTTCTCTGCATTTTTCTTCAAGTTTTGTGCTTCCTTTGAAACTTGAAAGGGCTCTCTCTTTTTACCACGTTCTTGTTGCAAAGGGTGATGGTGGGTGCTCGTTTTAATGTTCGTTGTTTGTGACTGTGTTGATCATTCTGAAAGTAATGTGTTTTCTTTCTCTTGCAGGATATAGCTTGATTCAGTTGGAACAGGAATGGAAGGATTCAGATCATGGTGAATAGGAAGGATGTGGGAGGGTGGAAGAGATTGAAATTCATGCAAGGGGTCACTACCATAGTAAGGTCGAAGCAAAGAAACGTGAAAGACGGGATGAACACGAGAAGTAGATGGCAGATCCAACATGTAGGCAACTTGTCCGATTCGTTTAATGATGGTGAAAGGTCCAAAAAATCGTGATGCTAACTTTTGAGATGAACGTTTTTGGACGGTTTGTTGTCGATAGGTTTGAAGCTTGAGTAAGACGTGATCTCCGACCTGAAAAGTAAGCTCCTTTCTCTCTGTGTTAGCTTGTTTCTCCATCTGAATCCTACTTTTCTGTAGATTTTGGTTTAAGGTCTTGAAAATCTCATTTCGTTGTCTTAGGGTGTCCTCCAGCAAGGGATCTAAAGCAGATCCTTCAATATAGTCAGACAAAGATGGTGGATCGCGACCATAAAGGGCCCTGAACGGAGTCATTTTAATGGCAGAGTGATACGAAGTGTTATACCAATTTTCAGCAAGGTGAAGAAATTTGTACCACTTACGTGGCTGAGAACTGACAAAACAGCGAAGGTATGTTCTGATCGATTTATTAATGACTTTCGTTTGACCATCGGTTTCAGGATGGTATGCAGTACTGTATCTTAGCATTGTGCCTTGTTCTTTGAAAAATGCTTTCCAAAAGGTACTAAGAAACAAGGGTCCCTATCTGAGACAATCGACTTGGGTTGACCATGGAGGGGAGCAATGTCAACTGTAAAGCGCTTAGCAAGATCTTGGGCTGTGAAATGAGCAGGCATGGCAATAAAGTGAGCAGACTTGGTGAGACGATTGCAAATAACCCAGATAGTTGTATGTCCAAAAGAGTTTGGCAAATGAGTGCTGAAATCCATTGAGATGTCCTCCCACACTTGTTTAGGAACAGGTAATGGTTGCAGTAACCCATATTTTTTTGTCAGATATTTGTTATGTTGGCATTCACTGCACTGCTGAATCAAACTCTTTGTTTCTTTGTATAAACCCGACCAACCGAATGAAGTGGAGATGCGAGCTAGTATGGCTTTGAGGCTTGAATGTTGGTGTCACATGGAACTCTCGAAGTAAATTGTATCGGATCTGGTTGAAGTCAGGTATAAATTTTTTTCTTTGTAAAATAACAAACCATTTGAGAATTTTTAATCTGTCTGAGTATCACTGAGAAGGATTTTTCTGACCATACTTTTACCTGATTCATCTTTGGCATAATAATCTCGCAAATTGGAGAGGATATCTGGAATTGGAGATGAGAATGCTAGCAACATGGGTCCCTCTGTGGTGTATTTCTGACTCAGGGCGTCTGCTACCAAGTTAGATTTTCCAGGTTTGTAAAATATCTGAAAATTAAATCCTTGCAGCTTGGCTGCCCATTTCTGGAGCTCTGGTGTTTGTATTTTGTGGAGCAACAGATTGCGTAAGCTCTTTTGATCTGTGTAAATATGGAACTCTTGACCAATTAAATACTGACGCCACTTTTTAATTGCTTCCGTTACAACGAACATCTCCCTCATATACACTGAAGCTGCTTGCATACGAGGGCATAACTTTTTGCTGAAGAAGGCGATTAGATGACCATCTTAGGACAACACAACACCTATGGCAACCCTTGAAGCATCTGTCTCCACATAGAATTTCTTTGTAAAGTCTGGTAGAGATAAGACCGGCATGTTGGTCATTCTTCTTTGTAATTCTGTAAAGGCTCCGGCCGCGGATGTACTCCAAACAAATTTAGTGGATCATAACAAATCGGTGAGAGGAGCGGCGAGAGAGGCGTACTGTTTTACAAAGCGATGATAAAAACCGGTAAGGCCCAAAAAACCTCTAAGTGTCGTGAGAGAACGCGGTTGAGGCCAATCCAAAATTGCCTTGATCTTTTCTGCATTAGGTGCTAGTGTTCCCATAGAAATAACATGTCCTAGGTAATGAACCTTAGAAACTGCGAACACACATTTAGACAACTTCACCACATAAAAATTGGTCATTAGTAACTCAAAAATAACCTGCAAGTGAGCTAGGTGTTCAGTAAAATTAGAACTGTAAATTAGAATATCATCAAAAAAAACTAAAACAAATTTTTCGTAAGTAAGGTCTCAAAAGATCATTCATCGCTGATTGGAAAGTAGATGGTGCGTTTGTCAAGCCAAAGGGCATGACAAGGAATTCATAATGTCCATCAAAAGTACGAAAAGCCGTTTTATGTGTATCTTGTGATGCCATTCGGATCTGGTGATAGCCTGAGCGTAGATCTAATCTGGTGAAAACCTTGGCTGAGCCAAGTTCATCTAGCAATTCATCTATGGTGGGTATTGGGAATCGATCTTTAACTGTAACTGCATTAAGAGCGCGGTAGTCAACACAAAAACGCCAAGTTCCGTCCTTTTTTTTTACTAACAAAACCAGGGAAGAAAAAGGGTTGTGACTAGGGGTAATTAGTCATTCTTTAAGTATGTCTTCAATAATAATGGTCATAGCAGTCTTTTGGGAGTGAGGATATATGTGTGGCTTAACGTTGATCGGGGCAGTGTTGGGAAGTAGATTTATGTGATGATCATGTGGTATGGGTGGAGGAAGGCCGATATGGTTTTGAAATATTTTGGAAAATTTGTGAAGTAGTTTGGTGAGTTGAGGGGGGTGTCTTTGGGTAATTTTTCTAGAGGGTGAGGTTGTGGGTTAGACATAGTTGTGTGGCTGGGCTGCAAAATCATGAGGTGTAATGAAGCAACGGAATTTTGGTGGACAAGTTGTTTAAATTGGTGAAAAGTTGTGTGCTTTGGAAGAGAGGCAAAATCCCCTTGTAAAGTCATGGGTGAATTGTTGTGGTTAAAGGTTATTGAAGGGATAGAGAAATCTGCCTGTATGGTCCCAAGTGTCCTTAACCAAGCCATGCCAAGTACTACATCAGCTCCTTTAATAGGTAGGAGATAGAAGGGCAATTGGAATTGTTGTTCTTGTAAAACCAATTTAACATTGTTGCAAATTCCTTCGCATTGAAGGTGTGAGCCATTGCCAACCATAACCGAAAACTGTGGAATTGGAGTAGTTGGGAGATTAAGATGTTGAGCGATTCGAGGTTGGAGTATGTTATGGGTGCTGCCTGTATCCATTAAGACCATAACCGGTAGTCCACCAATGACTCCTCGAAATTTAAGAGTCTGAGGAGAAAACTGACCCGTTAGTGCTTGAGTGGATAATTGAAAATAAGTATCTTCCGGTTCTGGCTGGGTGTCTTGGTTCTGAGTGTCATCACTGATGTGATCTTGGTCCATAAGTTCTTCTTCACACAACAGAATTAAGAAACGTCCCGAAGCACATTTATGACCCGTGATAAATTTTTCATCACAATTGAAGCATAAACCTTGGGCCCTTCTTTCTTGAATTTAGGCTTGTGATGATTTTCGAATGGGCAATTTGGAAGTTTGGTTGGTTGAAGTGGGCTTAGGAGAGAAATTATTTTGGGTTGTGGTGAAAGAAGTGGGTTTTTGGGCTGGGGCAGAATGATTGGGCAGATTTGGTTTGGTGTAAGTGTGGGCATAGGGTTTAGAATACTTTGGTTTAGAATCTTTAAGCTTTGCTTCAATTAACTTTGCTAACCCAATTGCTTGTGAGATATTTGTTGGTTTATGAATAGCCATTTCATTTCTAATTTCATCACTAAGACCAGAAATAAAACAATTAAGTATTGCATCTTGTGGCAATCCAACCACTTGATTTCCAAGTTGTTCAAACTTGGTTTGATAATCCACAACTGATCCATCTTGTTTCAACTTAAATAACTCAGCTTGATGATTGTCATAAGTGGGAGGGCCAAATCTCAATTCCAAGGCCTGAGTGAAAGAAACCCAATCTGTTAATAAATGGCTATGATGCATCCACTTAAACCAACATAAAGCATCTCCTTTCATGTAGAAGGAAATAAGAGACAAACAATTTTCTGTTGAATAATTATAAAAACTCAAAAACTGCTCAGCTTGAAATAACCACTCTAATGGGTTTGATCCATCAAAAGGGGGGAGTTCAAGTTTAGGTGTTCTAAGGGGCGGTAAGGGTGGAATGTGGGGTTGCTGTTGGTAAGGGTTTGGAGGTGAAAAAGGGGTTTGAAAATTCTGGTTAGGTATAAATGTAGGAATTGTTGGAATAAATTGTGGGTATGTGGGAAAAAGTGGTGGTGGTGGTGGTGGGGCAGAATGGTAACGTTGTGGTATATGAATGGTTGGTTGAGGGATGGTTTGAGACATGTTAATGGCTTGTTTAAAAGGGGAAGTAGCTGAGGACAGAATGTGGGTAAAAGGGGGTGATCCAAAAGAGATGGAAGAGGTTTGAGGAGTCATACCTGAGGAGCTTGCTCCTGAATGACCTGTAGCAGCAGTGGCATGCGATGGTTGTTTCTCTTGCTGTAGCGAAATTTTACCAAGAGCAGCCATAAGCGCGTCGTAGCGTGAGTCCTCCACGGACTTCTCGTTTTCAAGTTGAGTCTGAATCTGTCCCATTTGTTGGGCCAGATCTGCAAAAATCTGAGCAAAGCGTTCATCAATTTGGTCTTGAGTTTCTTGCATAGCATTACTAATATGGAGGGAAGTGATTTGAACAGCTTCTTCTAAAATTTCTTTAGAAGAAGAGTTTGGGGGTTTTGGGGGAGCCATGGGAGGGTAGAGAAAGGAAGATGAAAGCACCAATGACAGATGTTAGCTAGACTAAAATTCAGATCTAAAAGACATTAAAAGAAATTGACATTAAAACAACTTCATACTTTCTTCATACCTCTTTCAATTCTGAAAATACAATATAAATAGCTAGGGTTAAGTCTACTTATGGACCTAAAAGCCATGGGCCGAAAATAACAACACATAAAGCTCTACTAAAAATTACTAACAGCACCTATTTAATGATAATAATCCTTAAATAAAACAAATATTTCGTTATTTCTCTTGGGCCCTTCCAGCTTCATATCAAATTAAAGAGAAGGAACTTTTCTTTCACTTCCAGTTGCAACCTCTGTCACCTTACAGAAGAAACCGCAACTCATCTTTTCTTCGTGTTCATATGTTGTTCCTCTTTGGTGTTGGTTATTCAAAATTGTGAAAATTAACACTCAAATTCATGATTGGGAAGACGTCTGGACCATTTGCAACATAGTCTGGCCTGAGCAATGTAAGTTAATTTTTAATGTGGCTGTTATTCATCTGTTCAATGTTATTTGGATGGCTCGAAACAGTGTCAGATTCAAAGAAAAACTCATCTCTACTTCCTTTACTTCATTTATTTTATCGGCTTGTTCTTTGGCTGGGAAAACTATTACAAAGCTCCTTCCTTTATCAATATTCAAAATTTTGAGATTTTTACAAAGATTATCAATAATCAAAATTTTGAGATTTTTACAAAGTCAGAATCCAACCCCCTCTCGCTACTAAAATTCTGGAAATTATTTAGAAGCCACCTGCGTTTAACTGAATTTAAAATTACCTGCGTTTAACTGAATTTAAAATTCTGGAAGTTATTTTGGAAGTTATTTAGAAGCCAACTGAATTAAATTCAATTATGATGGACCTCTCTTGATAATCTAGGTCTCTCTGCTCTTTTGATAATCTAGGTCTAGGTCTCTCTGCTCTCTTGATAATCTAGGTTTATCAAGAAATCTCTCATTATCGGCAAATTTCTTGGTGCTTCTAGTGCTATGTCAGCGATCGAATTCGCTAATGAAAAGTGTTGGCAGATTTTATGATAGAATCTGATTCTATAGCTGTGATTTAGTCTTCCAAACCTCCCTACAAGATGCCTTGCCAAATCCGATTTTTTGAGAACCTATTTTGAAAAGAAAATAGGCTTGGTTTCTCTAAAGAGAGTTTCGGTATAGTCTCCTCTCTATTTTGTACCAGTCTCCTCTCTAGTTTGTACCAGTCTCTTTTGGCTATACATAATCTTATTCCAAAAAAAAAACTTCCATGCCTTCAATAATTTTAATTACTTTTAATGAGAAAAGGTAAAAAAAGAAAGTGAGTAGAGTATTAGTAGCGAGAGATCTAGACAATAACATGGTGTCTTTGGCGCATCAAAGACACCCAATCTCAGCCGGTATTGAGTTTGGTGTTCTATGAGTAGAGAAATGGTTAAGACATGTCGACAAGGCATCGTACAAAGGACTCGTTTGCATAAACAAGAAATCATTCCATAAACAAGTAAAATCCATACAATGACCCAACTAAAAGAGCTCAACAATGTAGCGACAACAAACTGATTCTGAAATTTACTGAGGATTTGGGGGACGACTATTGGCAGCAGAGACCCTGGAGCCCCACTCAAGCAATTCTTTGCTAGTGTCATCCTTGTGAACAATCACTTCAATGAAACAAAAGCTGTCTTTCTTTGGTCCTGTTGCTGTGGCAATTGCTTCTACTAGCTCCTCTTCACAGAATACCTGAATAATGAAGCATGCATGAATAACAAGTTCAGTACTTATATCCATGTTACACTAGAATTTCAAGAAAACATTACAATGACAAAAGAATCACCTTGGTAGTCCAACATTTTCCTTCACCATTGTGAATTGCATCAATCAATCCAGTGTAGTTCCAGTTCTTGATAACATTGTATGGCCCATCATGAATTTCAACCTCAATAGTGTATCCGCCATTGTTTATCAGAAAGATGATGGTTTTCTGACCACATCGCAGCATTGTTGATACATCCTGTGCTGTTACCTGCAAAGCATAACTGTCAGGTTAAAAACCATGTTCAAGAATAAATTACATGTTCAATGAAATCATGTAATAAGTAGTTATGCAAGACAAACCTGGAAGCTTCCATCACCAATGCAAGCAATCACTCGCTTTTCGGGAACTGCTTGTGCATAGCCGAGAGTTGCACCAACAGACCATCCAATTGAGCCATATTGCATTTGAAACTCATACCTGTCAGCAAGATTTTATCAGCACTATAAACATAATGAAGAAAAAATTGAAAAATACAACAAATCACATTCTCTCAACACTTACCCACATCCCTCAGGCAATTTCAACTTTTGGCAGTTAAACCACGAGTCCCCTGTCTCAGCAATTACAGCTGTTTCACTTGACAGCATCTTTTGTATATGTTGGAACATAACATTAACTCTTAAAGGTTCTTTTGGTACACACTTCAAAGGTTTTCCATCTGGGACAAATATCCTATGGTAATTTTCATAAGCAACATTGTTGTGTTTGAGACGCTTCGCAAGTGCCTTGAGGAAATCGTTCATCAACACACATCCAAATGCAGGTCCATTCGCAATCACAACCCGATCGGGCTGCACAATAATAGCCTTCTCTTTCTTGAGAAGAAGTGAATACCCAACAGAACTGTAGTCATTAAAAATGGGACCAGCAAACAAATATGCATCAGCTGATTCAACAATCTCAGCACAGAATGCAGTACTCACAGCACCCCAATAAGTTCCAATGAAATGAGGATGGTGCTCCGGAACCATCCCTTTAGCAGATGGCATCACGGCTAGCGCGTAACCACTCGCATCAGCTAGTTCGACAAAAGCATCAGACGCTTTTGCCACCCTCAGTTTAGGACCACCAACTAGTACTGGTTTCACTGCTTTGTTTAGAAACTCTGCTGCTGCTTCAACTGCTGCTTCCAACCCAATCTGATTAGACAATCTGAAAAACACCCAAAGCAAACAAGAAAATATTAGATAAAGTGAAACCAAACACACCCTAAACACTGAAAGGGAGAAAAACTTACTTGGGAGCGAGTGAAAAAGGGACAGGATCACGACTGAAAGTTGGATGAGGAATTGCAGGCAAGTTACATCCAATGCTTATATAAACAGGCTTACTCTCTTTCAGTGCAGTTGAGATTGCTGTATCAATCAACTCATGAGCATCTTCCAAGTTATTCACCACAGCCTATATTACAAATCAAACCAAATAATCAAAACAATCACCAAAACCTTTGAAGCACAGACACATGAAACACCACACGGTCCACACTCCACACTGACACATCTTTTTTCAGAGGTGTCAGGTGCTATATAAACCAACACCCAATTTACAAACAACAACAAATTATTAGTTTAACAGAATCACAGTGTACTTTCTAAAACTGTCATGATTTAAGAGAAAACTTCACTTCACAAATTCAACAAAAATGACGCGATTTCATGAAACTTACCACGATTAAAACATGCAGTAAAAGATTCTAATTAAGAACTAACCTGAAAGCAAGTAACCGTTTGAAAACACCTCAATTCTTGGCTAAAATCAGGCAACCCAATGGTATGATGAAGAATCCTGTTACTTCCATAATCATTAGAATTAGGTCCACCAACAATACAAATAAGCGGCAAATTCTCACTATAAGCTCCCGCTATAGCATTAAGAACACTAAGTCCACCGACAGTGAACGTAACCACACAAGCTCCGACGCCGCGTGATCGAGCGTAACCGTCGGCAGCATACCCCGCATTGAGCTCGTTACAGCAACCGATTAAGTTAAGCCCCGGTTCATCGACGAGGTGATCCAGTAGCGTGAGGTTGAAGTCACCGGGAACGGAGAAAACATCGGTGACGCCGACTTGGACTAGCCTCCGTGCGAGGTGGCGGCCTAGAGTAGCGTCGGTGGATGAAATCGTGCATGATGGAATGGACGGCTGGATGGAGGATGTACTGTTTGCTTTAACGCATGAAACGACGTCGTTGCTGGTTGGTTTGCTTAAATCTAAAGAACCTAACCTTGTGTCCATTTTGTGTGATGAATGATATGATGTGATTGTGAAAAGTTTGGTTTGGCTTAAAAGGGAAATTTAGAAAGGAAGTGAAGTTTTTTTTGTTTGTTTGTTATTGTTGAATGGTTTGTTTGAAGATGGAAATAGAAAGAACCTAAGAGGTGTTATTTTATAGTACACAAAAAAAGGGCTATGTGTTGTGTAATGAGAGAGTGAGAGTGGAAAGTGGTTAAGAATAAGACAGTGGGACGAACATGGAAATGGAAAGTTAACATCTGTATTAAAGAAGAAACCACGGGCGGTTTATGTTTTGCTTTTATTATTATATGGTGTTTACTAGTACTATTTAGTATGACAAATTGGATTTGTTAACTTTATTGGTGATTGTTTGTGTTTTGTTTTTCTTCCTTTCTCTAGAAATATTAATGAGGGAGGGCCAATGAGGGTTGTTAATGATTCAAGTTGAGAAAGCGAATATCAACTTGCTTAGATATAATATGACTCTATTGATTGAGGTGGCGTATTCTTTGAAAGGAATAATTAGGGATAGTGTCGACATATTATAATAGAATATGTGTCCTAATTAACTTAAGTAATTCTTTCTCACTCAATTCTAGATTCATTGAAAATTCTAAAATGTCATTCAAATTTTAAGACTAAGAGTGGGTCTTACAATGTGTTTGGATTTATAGGGGTAATTTGAATAACATAAGTTCTAAAAATAAACATAGTGATCTTAAATATTAAATTCAATCAAATCAAATTCAACGACACTTACAATACATTAGCATCAATTAAACACAAATAAGATTAAAGAAGAGACAAATAGATTAAAGAAGAGACAAATAAGTTATTACTTCTTCATCAAGTTCAACCAAGCATGTCACGATTTCATCAAATGTCTTTAAATGAATCAAGTTTAAACAAATAGCATGAATAAATCTAACAAAGATAATTTCAAACTTGATTTGTTCCTTAGTGCGGTACTGACCAAGACTAAAAAACATGGTTCTCATACATCATTATCTATTGACATACAACGATACTCAATATTAACCAACACACTTATGTCGCAATGGTTAAGACAACCGGTGTATTGGTTCTTCAAATTTAACATCAACATTGATCTTTGAAAATGGAGACAAGTCATTTTTTCTAATAAACTTCAATTAAGTTAGAGTTCATTTTAATTAGGTGTGAATAAGAAGAGTTCAGTTTTTACGTAGTGAAGTGCAAATAAATCAAACACATCAATTTATACACGTTTTTATGGATTGTGGTTCATATAAATTATTGATACATTGTACACCACATAATCATGTCTAGATAAAGCTCATATTCTATAATTTAAACTTAAAATTAAAGTGTTTGACATAGGTTCGAATTCTAGAATTTGAAAGTACAAAATACACCTTAGTTTGTTTTTGAATTATAGAATCAAAACATGTATTTTTTGTATAATATATGTTTTGGTTATATTTGAACCTTTAATTTGCACAAACATCAATAATAATTATAACATGACAATTAAAAATTATATTATGATTAAAAAAATACTACAAAAAATGCATTTTAACATAATAAATAATATTGTGTACAAATACATGGTATCAAACGAGTTATTCTCATTCCTCCTAAATCTCTTGTGCCACAAGACATTCTAAGTCTTCCTTAGAATCTTCTTTACAACATCGTAAACTACAACAACCTACCATACAACCTACCCTATAATAACACAGATGTCAACTCTTAGACTCGTCTGCATGCCTAAACTAAACTACCTACAATTTTGCCCACCTATTTTTCCGCCTCGTTTACCATTGCTTCCTCCTCAACTAGTATTAACAACTCTCATTTAAGAATCTGGTAGGGATATGACATCTTAAAACACCACAAGTGAATTATTTGATGTATCCTAACCATTCACGATAAGGTTGCCACAATTCCTTGCACAAAAACAAATGGTTTGGTTACTCAACATACCTCTAATCTACCTGATTTCGAGTAAATAAGGATCTACTAGAGACGGTTGTATGTCTTGGAATAATGAGCACATACCCAAAGTAGCATAAGACTCGCTTAAGCAAGTACCAGACCATACACAATTCACATTTGATCCAACAAGAGTACAAACATATATACACAATTCACATTAAATCCAACAAGAGTAGTGGGTGTGACTTCTAACATTCGATGTAGGAGTGGAATAACACATCTTGAGATAGTAAGCGTTCCAAACATTCGTAACACAGTATGATATCCTTTAATAGGAATGAAGATATTAGCATGTGATTCAGCCTCAATCTATGTAGACTCTTAATCTTGTCTGCTAATACCGGGAAAGTACTTATATACATGCATGCATTAGCATATATTAATCAGTAAACAATATTGGATATGATATTTTCAACAAATAAATAAATAATTACATAAATATGTTATTTGAAATAGTGTCATATATTACGCAAACTACTTCATCTTGAGCGTTTTCGTGACATTAAGCATCATATATAAGAAAGTAATAGAAACAATCTCCCAGGCAAAGTCTTATACCTTATTGAGATCTATAAAACACTTCAAATACACAACATAAGTGTAGGTGTGTCTCTTATTTAAGAATATTGCCAAGCCCACTAAATATATGAGATAAAATATGATAGAGAAATGCCTATGCAAGGTTCTAGCAACCTCGTCATCATTGGCATTAACGAATTTGCAACTGCCATGTGTCTCTAAACCATAATGTTTTCTAATGGTTTAGCTCGTAAATAAACAATAACTTCTTATAGAAGATACTTTACTCGGGAGATAATACACTCTTGAGTAAATTATAAATATTCCCTTTATTTAGAACAAAGATCCCCAGTTAAGCACAAGAACACTCTCAAAGCACTAGGACAAAATTCAAGTGAGAAAATGAGAGATTTATAATAAAAAAAGATGAGAGAGTGATTAAGTAGTATCAAATATCTTTTTTGGGATGTTTGAAGTGATACATAGCTCTATATTTATAGGAAAAAATCATGGTATAAATTTGGAAACAATCCATTGGCAAAATAACTCTCATAATCGATTGTCCCAATCACTTATTACATGTGAATAATCGATTGTTCAATCCATAAAAGGAATATTTTGATATTGTCTTTATCGATCATTAAAAGACTTGTTCCAATCGATTTGGAGTGATACAAAGTAAACTAATCAATTATAATACTAGGATTATCTGGTTTATTTGCAATGATAAGTTTTTTTTATCAATTTGTCAACAAATGTGAAAGAGGTGAAAGATATGGGTATTTTTTGGCTTGGAGTTGGTTTCTTAACAGAACCTCTTTGAACTTTATCTTTTTCTCTGTTTGGCTTTATAATCCTATCATGTGTTTGAACAAATAGCGAATCTAGATTCTTGACCTATACCCCTGGTGCTCAATGGATCGTTGGTGTTTTTTTTATGCTTTAGTATGTTATTGATGGGTTTGGTGTATAAGCTCTTGATTGGTGATTTTTGGGTGTTGTCTCATTGTGTGAGTAGTAATTGACATTTATTTTCCTTCTTTTTGTTAATAGTTTTTATTGATTAGTGATCGTCTATAGTCGTTCCTTCCCTTTGTTGTTTTGGTTTCTATTGTAATTTATTGATTGTTGTTTTGCTGGCCTAGAACTCTTTATGCCCACTGACTCTTTCGTACTCTTTTGAGGGCTTTCGCCTTTATTTATTAATATATGATTTGACCATTCAAAAAAATCTAGGCCTTAAAAACATTTTTAGGTGGTTTTAGCAAATTAAGAGTGTCTTCTCAAAGATTTTAAGTGTGTGTATGATTTTTCCTTTGTGATTCCAGAAATGCCTTTCTTCCTTTACAAGACACTAGTCACTCAAACTGACACGACTAGACAAGCTTTCACACTTTCTCTCTTTTACAACTCTGAAGCTTCAAGTGTTGGCATTATTATCTTTGACTTTAGCATCACATAATAACTTTTCATCCTTGGCTTGATAAGGCTTGAGATGTCTTCAAGTTGATAATCATCATCAGAGAGTTGACAAATCAAACCACTAGAGAAATGTGAAACAAAAGTCTTCACTTAAAGATCGTTGGATGATTGAGTTTACTTCAAATATATAGCTTTACTCTTGAGGTAAACATCTTCGATAAATTCAGTTATCTTTAAGAGATAAGGACTTCACTGGATATTATTAGATATCAGGTGTTGTCATCATTAAAACCAAACAGTTGATTGCAACTTTGCTACACTATAAAAAATAACGCTTTTTATGACGAAGCTCTCACCATGTACAATAAAAAACGCGGGTACATGTGTCCAGAGCGCCTTGTTTTATTTAAAAAATAATAATAAACCAGTTACCTCGGATTTAAATAATACCGACATAAATATATGCTCAGGGTTTAAGGTTTGATTCCCAAATCCTTTTATTTAATGTTTTATATGAAATCAAAAAGGCTCCTTTATTTTTTTGGATTTTACGACGGATATGTTACCTCGGTGTTCTGTAAAACTGAGAAAAAAACTCCCTATTTTTTATTTTTTTCTACAACCAAAAAGGCGGCTTTATTTTTTTTAGATTTTACAGGATGGTTTGTTACCTTGGCTTTTTAGATTATCAAAGATAATACTCTTTATCTTTTTAATTCCTTAAGTGTCTACCTAAATCAATTTTCGATCCCTAACGAAAGAACACTTCTTCTCTAAGGAGTCAGAGAGAACGAAAAAAGTCTATCACCGGTATGTTATTATTTTTCTTGTTGTTGTTGTTATACTCCATTACTGTTGTTCTTGTTGTTCTTATTGTTGTTGTTCTCCATTACTGTTATTCTTGTTGTTCTTGTTGTTCTCCATTACTGTTGTTCTTGTTGTTCTAGTTCTTGCATGTTGTTATTGAGAATCATTACTTTGGGTTGTTTTAGGTTTTGGTTTTGATGTTTTGGATAGTTAACGTACAAACTTCCTCAAGAATCAATGAATATGGGAAAGACTTAGATCTCTCCAAGATAATTTACTGTAAGTTATAATTTTTTATATGAAGCATTTCCTTTATTTTTTTTACTATTATTCAGATTTAGTATAGGATGAAAGCTGATAGGTTAGTGTGTATGAAACCATATAATGAAACCCTTAAATTAGTTGTAACCTTAAGCTGACAGATAAGAAACCATATAATAAAACTTTCATTAAGTAAAATTACAAAAAGTTCATTTTTTATTAATCATATTGAAATCCTCCGGCTGACAGAAAGTTTGACCAAGTATAATCTGTTTCATCATCGTCAGAATCGATGATGACTGGTCTTTTCACCTTTCTTCTTCTTGATCTCCTCTTCCTGAGAGCTCTTATGGGTCTCAAAGGTTCAGTAGCATGGTCTCTTTCAAAAAATTGGACATCTACATCCACATCATTTTCTATTCTCTCAGCATTGGATAAAGTACTTGTTAGAACAAGAATCGTTCTGATCAATATTCTTAGTTTTGATGATAACAATGTATATGAATTTTGTATAAGACAATGTGGTACTCTAATCCTATGCATTTTTCATTTCAGGAAATATATAAAGAGTATGCACAATTAAGCGCAAGAAGCACTGACTCAGAAGGTTCAAGTATGCAACATCAGAACATGCTCTCGCAAGACATCAGAAGATGATCAAGCAGAATCAGAACATGGTCTATTGAAGAATCAGAAGAACTTGAGTTCAGAAGCAGAAGCACTGAAGTTCTTATGGTATCACGCTAGAAGCACTTCAAAGTCAGAAGACAAGAAGATGCTCTGCACCAAGCTGTTTCACTCTGATTAATTCAAACGTTGTATCTACAAAGATCAGATCAGAAGCAAGTACAAGATGACAGGCTACGCTGACTGACAAAAGGAACGTTAGAAGCTATTAATGGCAAAGTTAGTTAAAGCAAGAAAAGCAAGGCTCTAGGTAGTTGACAAAAGAGTGAAACATTAAATGCAATGCTGTACGGATTACGCAACGCATTAAATGCTCCCAACGGTCATCTTCTCAAAACGCCTATAAATAGAAGTTCTGATGAGAAGCTGAATACATAACTCTTGCGCAAAAATACAGAAACGCTGTCAAATTCAAAAGCTCTCAAACTTCATCTTCAACCTCACTTCTCTTGTAATATCTTAGTGAGATTTAAGCTTAGAACTTAAGAGAAATATCACAGTTGTGATTAGAGCTTATTAAGAAGCATTGTAATACTCTTGTAAGAATTTGTTTACATTAATTTGTAAAAGGTTCCTAGAGTGATCAAGGTGTGATCAGAATACTCTAGAAGACTTAGAAGGTATCTAAGTGGAAAACCATTGTAATCAAGGTTGATTAGTGGATTAAATCCTCAAGTGAGGTAAATCACTCTAAGGGGTGGACTGGAGTAGTTTCGTTAACAACAAACCAGGATAAAAATCATTGTGCAATTGTTTTTATCTTAAGAGTTTTTAAAGTCACACTTATTCAAACCCCCCCTCTTTCTAAGTGTTTTTCTATCCTTCAATTGGCATTAGAGCGTCGGTTCTAAGGTGCAAGCACTTAACTGTGTTTAGAAAAGATTCAGGAAGAGAAAAACACATTGTTTAGATGGCTGGTGATACTCCAACACCTACATCTACATCTGGCTCTGCTGAGCAATACAATGGAAATGGTAACAATAGCTACACTAGACCACCAATATTCGATGGTGAAAACTTTGAATATTGGAAAGATAAACTCGAAAGTTACTTTCTTGGATTAGATGGTGACTTATGGGATCTTCTGGTGGATGGTTACAAAAATCCAGTGAAAACTAGTGGAGTAAAACTGACAAGACAAGAAATGAGTGATGATCAAAAGAAGCAATTCAAAAATCATCACAAGTCAAGGAATGTTTTGCTGAATGCTATCTCTCACGCTGAATATGAGAAGATATCTAACAGGGAAACTGCCCATGACATATATGAATCATTGAAAATGACTCATGAAGGAAATGCCCAAGTCAAGGAGACTAAAGCTCTTGCTTTAATCCAGAAATATGAAGCCTTCAAGATGGAGGATGATAAAAACATTGAAATAATGTTCTCAAGATTTCAAACTCTAACTGATGGGTTAAGAGTTCTTGACAAGGGATACACAAAGGTTGATTACGTCAAGAAGATCATCAGAAGCTTGCCAAGAAGATGAGGTCCTATGGTGACTGCATTCAAAATTGCCAAGAACCTAAATGAAGTCTCTCTTGAAGAATTGATCAGTGCTCTGAGGAGTCATGAAATTGAGCTAGATGCTAATGAACCTCAGAAGAAAGGTAAGTCTATTGCATTAAAATCTAATTATAAAAAATACACTAACGCTTTTCAGGCTGAAGAAGAAGATTCCGAAGAATCAGAATCAGAAGAAGAAGATGAACTGTCCATGATCTCCAGAAGGGTAAACCAACTCTGGAAAAGCAAGCATAGGAAGTTCAAAAACTTCAAAAGTTCTAAGAAGCTTGAAAAAGGATAATCTTCTGGAAGCAGAAGATATGACAAGAAGAAGGTCACGTGCTTTCAGTGCAATGAGCCAGGTCACTACAAGAGTGAGTGTCCAAAGCTTCAGAAGGAGAAGCCCAAGAAGAAATTTCATAAGAAGAAAGGTCTTATGGCAACTTGGGATGATTCAGATTCATTAGAATCAGAATCAGACTCTGAAGGCGAGCAGGCAAACATTCCGTTGATGGCCACAGCTGATGATGGATCAGAATCTACATCAGAATCAGATTTTGAAGAGGTATTTTCTGAACTATCTAGAGAAGAGTTAGTTTCCAGTTTAACAAAACTTATGGAACTCAAGGCTCATCTTAGTATCAAATACAAAAAGCTGAAAAAGCTATTTGAATCTGAAACTAAGAAGCTGGAAGTAGAAAATTCTGAATTGGAGGAAAAAGTTTTAAAATTATCCAAAAATGTTGGATCTCCTTCTGACTCAGAAATGTCTGTTCCTAGTCTGAACCATATTCTTAAAGAATATGACTTGAGCTTTAGGAAGTTCTTATCTAGAGGTATTGGAAGAAGTCAACTTGCCTCTATGATATACGCTATTAGTGGAAACAAGAGAGTTGGCATAGGCTATGAGGGTGATACCCCATACAAAATTGAACCTGTAGATGATATGAAAATCACATACAAGCCATTGTATGATCAGTTCAAGTATGGCCACTCCCATGATATTAGGCTCACATCACATGCTAAAAGCTTTCACATTACACACACTAAGAAGCATGTGACAACCTAGAAAATATCATGTTGCTCAACCTAAGGAATATCATGCTGTACCTCCTGTTAATTATAATGCTAAACCCAAGTTCAATCAGAACCTGAGGAGAACTAACAAGAAAGGACCCAAGAAAATGTGGGTACCTAAGGAGAAGATAATTTCTGTTGCAGATATCCTTGGCAGCAAAGAAGACAAAGCAAAGCATGTCATGGTACCTGGACTCTGGGTGCTCGCGGCACATGACGGGAAAAAGGTCTATGTTCCAAGACCTAGTGCTTAAATCTGCTGGAGAAGTTAAGTTTGAAGGAGATCAGAAGGGCAAGATAATTGGCTCAGGAACCATAAGTACTGGTAACTCTCCTTCTATAACTAATGTTCTTTTGGTAGATGGATTAGCTCATAACTTATTATCCATAAGTCAATTAAGTGACAATGGTTATGACATAATCTTCAATCAAAAGTCTTGTAAAGCTATTAGTCAGAAGGATGACTCAACCCTATTTACAGGCAGGAGACATAACAACATTTACAAGATTGATCTTCAGGATCTTAAGAATCAGAAGGTAACTTGTCTTATGTCTGTTAGCAAAGAGCAATGGGTCTGACACAGAAGATTAGGCCATGCTAGTTTGAGAAAGATTTCTCAGATTAACAAACTAAATCTGGTCAGAGGACTCCCTAATCTGAAATACAAATCAGATGCTCTTTGCGAAGCATGTCAGAAAGGGAAGTTTTCCAAACCTGCATTCAAGTCTAAGAATGTTGTCTCTTCCTCTAGGCCGCTAGAACTTCTGCACATTGATCTGTTTGGCCCAGTCAAAACAACATCTGTCAAAGGGAAGAAATATGGATTAGTCATCGTAGATGATTATAGTCGCTGGACATGGGTAAAGTTCTTGAAACACAAGGATGACTCTCATTCATTGTTCTTTGAATTATGCACTCAGATCCAATATGAGAAAGAGTGTAAAATCATAAAGGTCAGAAGTGATCATGGTGGCGAATTTGAGAATAGATTCTTTGAGGTTTACTTCAAAGAAAATGGTGTTGCCCATGATTTCTCTTGCCCTAGAACTCCACAGCAAAATGGAGTTGTAGAGCGAAAGAATAGGACTCTACAAGAAATGGCCAGAACCATGATCAACGAAACCAATATGGCTAAGCATTTCTGGGCAGAAGCAATAAACACTGCATGTTATATTCATAATGGAATCTCTATAAGACCTATTTTTAATAAGAATCCTTATGAATTGTGAAAGAACAGAAAGCCCAACATTTCATATTTTCATCCTGTTGGATGTGTTTGTTTTATTCTGAATACTAAAGATCATCTGAGTAAGTTTGATTATAAAGCACAGAAGTGTTTCCTTTTTGGATATTCTGAACGCTCTAAAGGCTACAGAGTATACAATACTGAAATATTAATTGTTGAAGAATCAATCAATATCAGATTTGATGGTAAGCTTGGTCTTGAAAAGCCAAAGCAGTTTGAGAATTTTGTAGATATAGATATCTCAATTTCAGAAGCTGAAGAACCAAGAAGCAAAGTATCAGAAGCTGAAGAACCCATAAGCAAAGGATCAGAAGATCAAGTTGCTGCTTCTTTAGAGAATCTCAGAATTTCTAAAGAGCCAACTGTCAGAAGATCTTCTAGACTCAATTCTGCTCACTCAGAAGATGTCATTCTTGGAAAGAAAGAAGATCCTATCAGAATAAGAGCATTCCTTAAGAACAATGCAGAATGTCAATTAGGTCTTGTTTCTCTGATCGAGCCAACTTCTGTTGATCAAGCTCTAGAAGATGCAGACTGGATAATTGCCATGCAAGAAGAACTAAATCAATTTACAAGGAATGATGTGTGGGATCTTGTTCCTAGACCAAAAGGATTTAACATCATTGGTACGAAGTGGGTCTTCAGAAACAAGCTAAGCGAAAAGGGATAAGTTGTAAGAAACAAAGCCAGACTGGTGGCTCAGGGCTATAGTCAGCAAGAAGGAATTGATTTTACAGAAACCTTTGCACCAGTGGCCAGGTTAGAATCTATTCGCTTATTGATTTCTTTTGCCACTCAACATAACATCACTCTATATCAAATGGATGTTAAGAGTGCCTTCTTAAATGGTTATATAGATGAGGAAGTATATGTCCACCAACCTCCTGGTTTTGAAGACTCTAAGTCTCCAGATCATGTTTTTAAACTAAAGAAATCATTATACGGATTGAAGCAAGCTCCTAGAGCTTGGTATGAAAGATTAAGTTCATTCCTTCTGGATAATTGTTTCACTAGAGGAAAAGTGGATACCACTCTCTTTTGTAAAGCCTTTAAAAAGGATCTTTTAATTTGCCAAATTTATGTTGATGATATTATCTTTGGAACATCTAATGCTACACTTGGAAAGGAGTTTGCTAAGTCTATGCAGGTTGAGTTTGAAATGAGCATGATGGGAGAACTCAAGTATTTTCTTGGGATCCAGATCAATCAAACATCAGAAGGAACGTATGTTCATCAAAACAAGTATGTGAAAGAACTTCTGAAGAAGTTTAATCTTTCTGAAAGCAAAGAAGCAAAGACTCCTATGCATCCAACGTGTATCTTAGGTAAGGATGAGGTAAGTTAGAAGGTAGATCAGAAGTTGTATAGAGGTATGATTGGATCTCTTCTATATCTCACTGCTTCTAGACCTGATATTTTATTCAGTGTTTGTCTGTGTGCAAGATTCCAATCAGATCCTAGAGAATCTCACTTAACAGCTGTTAAGAGAATTCTGAGGTATCTGAAAGGAACTACTAATGTTGGTTTAGTCTACAGAAGATCTAAAGAATACAACTTAGTAGGATTCTGTGATGCTGATTACGCTGGAGATAGAATTGAAAGAAAGAGTACTTCTAGAAGTTGTCAATTTCTTGGAAGTCATCTGATCTCCTGGTATTGTAAGAAGCAAGCTACCATTGCCCTCTCTACAACAGAAGCAGAATATGTTGCTGCTGCTGGATGTAGTACATAGATGCTCTGGATGAAGAGTCAGCTAGAAGATTATCAGATATATGAGAGTAACATTCCTATCTTCTGTGATAATACTTCTGCTATCTGTTTGTCTAAGAATCCAATCTTACATTCCAAAGCTAAACATATTGAGATCAAACATAATTTCATTAGGGACTATGTTCAGAAGGGTATTCTATCTTTGAACTTTGTTGATACAGACCATCAATGGGCTGATATCTTTACAAAACCCCTTGCTGAAGATAGGTTTAAGTTCATTCTGAAGAATATCAGTATGGATTTATGCCCAGAATGAGAAGATGAGAACTTCTGACGTATGGATTAGTTCTGAAATGATTTTGTTTTATCTTCTTATAAGAAGTTCTGATGTTGATCAATTAGAAGTTCTGATTCTGTTATTACTAACGTTTCATTATCTAAGTTGATTTAGAATCTCTTTTAAAGCAAAACAGCTGTCACCAGCTTTCCAGATAATTGAACACGTGTTCACTCTATTTGGACAAGTACGCGTGCAGTTGAGGAGACGCCACCCTAGGTAACTGTGCAAATCATTTCAAATATTACGTTATCTCTCCTAACGTCATTTGTCATTAAATGCATTTGATTCTATGTTTTTCTGTAATCTTGTTCATACAAACGCATATTGCATTTCATTTCAAATCCGTCTCTATATAAACTCATCTTCATAACAATTCATCTCTTTACATTCTCTCTCTTCATTCATTGTCTCTTTTATTCATCTCTCTCTTTCTCGTTCTTGCATAAACCCTAGTTTCTAAACCGAATCTCAGAGTGAATTCATGCTTTCATCCTCAAGTACTCAACACAAAATGTCTTCAGCATATCTCGTTCAACACAAATATGGATATCATCCCTTAAAGACTTGTTCTATTCCACATGAAGAACTGGAAGTTCTATGCGAAACAATGGTGGATTTTGAAAATCTGTTGGAGCATGATTTCAAAACCAAGGCTGCAATGCTGGTGCAAGGTTGGTCAAACTACTTTGAAAGATTGATTGGACCAGTTTATCCTCTCTTGGTTATGGATTTCTGGACTCATGCAACAGTTACTCCAACTGCTATCATCTCCTTCGTATTAGGGTATGAAGTTGTTGTGACTAAGAAGATGATAAGGAAGCTGTATGGTCTTGATGACTCAGATGGAATCACAGGTGCTCTTCCTGGTAGAGTTGATTGGGAGAAAGTTGATAGAGAATTGTCTTCTTCTAGATCTGCATCTCATCAAACTACTTCTTTGAAGCCTTCCTATAGAGTTTGGGCTGAGATTATTCTGGGATCTCTCTATCATAGAAAGCGATCTCTTACTGCTACATATGTAAATCAGGATCAGAAGTATGTACTTTTCTGCATTGGAAAAGGTATACAAGTTAATCTCTCTAACATTCTCTTTCAACATTTGAAGACAAATATTGAAGAATCAAGAGATGAAGAACGTAAGAAGAATCCAAATTTCAAGAAGAACACTATTCCTCTTGCCAGAATGATTTCAGATATTCTGATAGAAAGTGACTTGATGGATCTTCTGATAGCTGTTGGTTCGCCCAAGTTCTTAACTGTCATCCAAGGACACATTCTTAATGCTTTTGATTTGCAAAGAATGTAGCTGATTGAGAAGGTAACTTCTATTCCAAGAATATTTCCAAATATTCTGACTAGAAAATCCCTGTTGAGAGTTTCTCTCACATGTTCAAAGAAGAGCTAGACAAGTCTGTTAAGCGCTATTTGAAGTCATGTGTAAAAGCTCAAACTTCTGTTGATCCTGCGTGGATTCGAGGGAGAACTCTTCCATCTCTGGATGAGTTGAGAAAGAAAGAACAGAAGAAGAAGGAAAAAAAGTTAAAAAGAAAGGCTTTAGAAGCAGGACCTAATGCTAAGCCAGCTAAGAAGCAGAAGCAACTCTTTGATCCTCTCAAAGTTCAATCTGATGAATACCTTGATAAGCGCCTCAAGAAAGTTTTTCGTGCAGATGCTTCTGCCTGTTCCTCTCAGAAAAAGCCTCCTCCTTCTGAACCCCACAATTCCTTCTCTATCCCAAACAGTAACCAACCACCCTCCATCTACACATATTCTGAACCCTGAACCACTAAATTCCATTCCCCTAACACCTTCTGAAAATTCATCTTCATCCACCTTCACCACAGATTCTCCATCTCCTTTAACTCATTCTTTACCTTCAAGAAAATCCAAACCCTATTGCCTTATGTACCCTGATTATCGTTTCACCTTTAATCCTCCTGAACCCTCTCTTGATATCTGCTTTGACCTATTCAAGCTTAAGTTCAGAACAAGGTTGGAAACTTTGAAAGCTGCTCATGACTCCAAGTTGGATCATGTTGCTATTCGAATCTTATGGAATATCTTTAAGAAGGACTTTCAGTTTGATGCTATGAACATCCAGAAGAGATGCGTGGCTGAGGCATCTGGTTCTCCTGGCTGTTTATTAGAAGTTGATGATGGTAAGTACTATCATCCAATCAGAAATTGGAGATCTCTTGAGGAGAAGAAGTTTGTAGATGAGCTGGAAGATGAACCATGCCTTGCAATGGTTGTGTGGAAGCCTCAATTCATTATTCTGACTGGAAACTTTCAGTCATTATTCAACTGGCTAAGGGAGAATCCCTCAGAGAAAGCACCAGATATGGTATATCCAGCTGTTGAATATCCTTCAGAAGTTGCTGCTCCTACACCTCCAAGGAATATGGCTGAGATCCTTCAGGCTCTTGAAAATGAAGATTCTGATATCCCTGTTCCAGATTATGCTGAAGATGCTTCTATGTCAGAAGCTGATGCTGAGAAGCAAAGTGCTGAGAATCATCCTGCTGAGAAACTTCCTGTTCAGGAAAATCAAGATGATGTTCTCATGATTGATGCTGCTGTTGAGCATGCTACTCCTTTGAACGATAGTTGTGAAGCTTCTTCTGATGAACCTTCCGTTCTGGTGAACGCCATGAAGGCTCTTCAAAAGAATCAAGCTGATCTTGCTTCTCGTTTGGATAAGCATGAGGATACTCACAATGAGTTTCGCTCATTCATGAATACGCAGTCTGCAAGCACTTCTGAGATTCAAAACCTTCTGGCCAAAATAGTTTCTAAGCTAGGCTAGTCGTAGTCCTTTGGTCTTAGTTGTTTTCTTGTTTCTTGCATCTGCTTCTATCTTTTTGTATCTTCTGATATTTTATTGAATCAATGAAATATTATCTTCTTCACTCATATTGTTTTTCATCTGAATCTTTTAAATGCTTTTTGATGTTTTGACAAAAAGGGGGAGAAAAATGATAATTGATTTGGTTTACTATATCAATTGTTGGGATTAAGTCTCAACATTCCTAACATTATTTGCAAGTTCTATGTCTTTGAGATTTTTTGCAGGATTGAAGATATTCTGAAAAAGCTCAACATTAGAAGCAAATACATGAGGAAAAGTAATTCTATAAAGAAGCATGTTCTTTGAATTGAAGCAAGCTTAGTGCTGTGAAGCTTCAAGATCAGAAGCAAGAAGGAAGAATGTTCTGATATTCTCGTGGCAGAATATGCTCTAACACATTCTTATCCCTCATATGTTCTGATACATATTTCTTTTAAGAACTTATCAAAGTTTGCTCTGATATTTTTTAGCATTGCTCTGATACATGTTCTTTCTTAAAAGAATGTTCTGATTCATTCATGCTCTGACTTTTTGTCATCTAGTTTGCTCTAAAACATTTCAGGATGTAAAGATGCTCTGATGATGCTCTAATACATTCAAGAATGTTCTGATACAATCAAGCATGCTATGATTCAAGAAGAAATTCAAAGCTCTGAAGCTGTCCTATGGAAGCAAGAAGCAGAAACTCTGAATGTTCTGAAGTTCTAGGCAAATGTGAACGTCTCGACTGAAATGGAAAATACTCAGGGAAGTCTTTTATTTATAAATTCTTCCAGTATTTATTTTAGGGGGAGATTGTTAATATCAGGGGGAGATTGTTAATCTCAAGGGGAGACATACTCACACACTATGTTTATATGCTTATGGTATAACTGTGTAATTGTCTTTGGTCATCTGATATTCTGATTGCAAATTCATATCAATTATATATGTTTTTGTCATCATCAAAAAGGGGGAGATTGTTAGAACAAGAATTTTTCTGATCAATATTCTTAGTTTTGATGATAACAATGTATATGAATTTTGTATAAGACAATGTGGTACTCTAATCCTATGCATTTTCCATTTCACGAAATATATAAAGAGTATGCACAATTCAGCACAAGAAGCACTGACTCAGAAGGTTCAAGTATGCAACATCAGAACATGCTCTCGCAAGACATCAGAAGATGGTCAAGCAGAATCAGAACATGATCTATTGAAGCATCAGAAGAACTTGAGTTCAGATGCAGAAGCACTGAAGTTCTTATGGTATCACGCTAGAAGCACTTCAAAGTCAGAAGACAAGAAGATGCTCTGCACCAAGCTGTTTGACTCTGATTAATTCAAACGTTGTATCTACAAAGATCAGATCAGAAGCAAGTACAAGATGACAGGCTACGCTGACTGACAAAAGGAACGTTAGAAGCTATTAAAGGCAAAGTCAGTTAAAGCAGGAAAAGCAAGGCTCGAGGTAGTTGACAAAAGAGTGAAACATTAAATGCAATGTTGTACGGATCACGCAACGCATTAAATTCTCCCAACGGTCATCTTCTCAAAACGCCTATAAATAGAAGTTCTGATGAGAAGCTGAATACATAACTCTTGCGCAAAAATACATAAACGCTGTCAAATTCAAAAGCTATCAAACTTCATCTTCAACCTCACTTCTCTTGTAATATCTTAGTGAGATTTAAGCTTAGAACTTAAGAGAAATATCACAGTTGTGATTAGAGCTTATTAAGAAGCATTGTAATACTCTTGTAAGACTTTGTTTACATTAATTTGTAAAAGGTTCCTAGAGTGATCAAGGTGTGATCAGAATACTCTAGAAGACTTAGAAGGTATCTAAGTGGAAAACCATTGTAATCAAGGTTGATTAGTGGATTAAATCCTCGGGTGAGGTAAATCACTCTAAGGGGGTGGACTGGAGTAGTTTCGTTAACAACGAACCAAGATAAAAATCATTGTGCAATTGTTTTTATCTTAAAAGTTTTTAAAGTCACACTTATTCAACCCCCCCCCCTTTCTAAGTGTTTTTCTATCCTTCAGTACTCAGTTTCTGTTTTGGTTCTTTCATGACTTGGAACTCTTCTTTGATTTCTTTGGATAAAGGTTCAGTAGAAGTACTCATTTTGATTCTTCCTCTTCTTTGATTTCTCTTGATGAAGTTCTTTCACTTTTATATTGATTCTTTTGATTCTTTTGATTCTTCCTCTTCTCTGATATTTGGAAGTCTAAAAGCCACAAGATTCCACGCATGTTAAGTACTAGTAATTCCTTCTAATTATTGCTTCTTTAATATTCCATGTTTTCTTATCTTGGAATTTGGAAATATCTTTTGGTAGACTAAATCTTCTTGACCTGCGAAAATAAGTGAAACATATCCAAAAGGAATCTCAAAAATCAATTTAAATCTGCCAAAAATTAAAACAGCTTGTACTGATGTTCTGGTACAGCATGTCACAACATCTGTCTGAGCATCTCTCTTCAATGAACCTGACCAGCATGTTAGGACATCTTCCATGACATCTTGCTATGATCCATGTTTTAGCAAAATTGTTGTCAATCCTAAAACCATGGTACTACCAAGGATAAAATAAGTAGAAGAGCTTAGAGGAGCTCCTCTTATTGCTTTTGGAGGTAATGGAACTAGCACTCCATTGTTTATCTTCAACCTCCTCAGGCTCAGGGTATTGTTGCCTACTCATGTGTATCCATTATTTGATTCTTCTTCCTCAAGGTTGAATCCAACATGCTCCAGGATCTTCGTGATTAATCCATTATATGGTAAACTCATATATTTTTTATCCCTGTCATGTAATGGATCACTTCCCTAGCTCAATTATTTTCAAATTTATTAGAGAAAAACCATAGGACATCTATGTCGGCTTTGGTTAAATGACTAAATTTGCTTTTCCTTGAGAAAAGAACGTCGTTCGCCGCATAGTGAATAAGACGAATATATGGGCGCACCAGACCAACAATGAAAGAAATGGGAATGTCAAAGTTTGGATCTGACAAGAACGAGGAAGCATCATATGAAAAACAAAAATCGTTACCTTCTTCATCGACATCATAGTAGGAGATGATGAAAGGAAGGTTGCAGGCGCCAACAAATTTTTCAAGAGACAAGCATATTTGATTTTTATTGACTTCGAAAGTGACCACACCCTATCCACGTAGTTGAGGTTTGAATAGAACATTTTCACTAAAGTTTGAAATCTTTCATCAGGGATGTCACAGATGAAAATTTCCAGCTGTGCATCAAAAACTAGTTTGAGGAAGTCACAATCTTTGAAGACCTTTTCTTCCAAGTGGTACAAATCAAGAATATCCCTTGTTTCAAAATATTTATTGAACTGGTCCTCTTGATCTTGAGAGGAGAAGAAATCTGATTAGTAAGATGAGGAGGAGCCACCAGAAGTGCGAAATATTTTGGGAGCCATTGATAATGATTGAGAGAAAGAATAGTATTTGCTCTAACACTCATAAAAAAACACAATCAAGAAATGGATGCAAGATGAGATGAGATGAAAGGAGAAATGATTGCCTTTAAATAAACAAATAATAATCAATAATATGATCCTGTAATTGATTATGTCATCAACGTAATCGGTTCATTGATGTGATACTGGACAACTTGTTGGTTCCAATGCTATAATTGATCATCCCTTTAGGGCTAAAAGATTATTGAAATTTGAATTTAAAATGCTTTCTAATCATTAATTTATTAGGTATAATCAATTATTTGTTATATTTTCAGCATCCATGATTTTTTGGACCTTGGGTTCTTATTGTGATTTAACATTCTGTTTTTGGCACCCCTTTCTTAGTTCTTTGCACCCCTTTCTCCAAAAAGAATTCAAAATTCAACCAAAACATTTGAATTTTTTTAACTTGCTATGTAATTAATGAACCACTTATTTAGAGGATCAATAAAAGTTTTTCTAATTTTTCAACTTTTAAAAATTGTACACATTAATCCTCAAGTCAACTCGTGAAAAACTCCCCTTTTGAGGGAACGACAAACCAATGTCATAAATCCTTCTTTATGAATTATTTGATATAAGAGTTGGTTCAAACCACAAGACTAATAAATCTAATACAGACTTATCACCACCACCTACTAAGAGGTTACATGATCATCAAGATCACAACAATTATTGTGAAACATCCTTAACAAGAACATTTTGATCATGTCCGTTGAAACACACCATCAACGAGCATATTTTGATCACAAGCATCACAATCATCAAACGTCATTAGACAAGACCTTCTCTTGACGCAAGATGTTCTTGATCACCATACATATAACTTAGTATGTTTAGGGTTCATGAATAACATATGTTAACGTGTCCTTAGCTCAACATATTAATAAAGGTGTAATATAACTCTTTCTCCTATGCTGAAAGGAGGTTGAGCCCTTATATGACACCGTTAGACCGTTAGTGCCACATACAAAGTTTCACGTGGATTGACCAAGTAAAAAGACATGTGTAAGGCATGTGTTTACCTTGATGGAATTGGATCGTAGGTCACTGCGCGCGGATCCCGCGTCTTGAATTTAGGACATGTCTATTAGTTAGTTTGGTTATCAAATATGTTTTACTTCTTATACATAAAACTATTGACAAAAAATACTATTTGAAAATTATTTTTAGACAACATCTCACTTATTTAGGGACAAAAATAACTATTTAGTATTTACTCAAATAATGCTTAAGAATCTTGAACCAGCAAAGTATATTACTAATAAAAAGAATGTGATGCATGCCATATGTCTAAAGTGCCTTAATTTACACAAACAACTAGGCTCAATCACATAAACAAGAAGGCCATCAATAAAATACAATTAGCAGCAATATAGCAACTATAGATTGATTTTGAAGTTTACTGAGAATTTGGGGAACGACTATTGGCAGCAGAGACCCTGGAGCCCCACTCAAGCAACTCTTTGCTAGTGTCATCCTTGTGAATAATCACTTCGATGAAACATAAGCTGTCTCTCTTTGGTCCTGTTGCTGTGGCAATTGCTTCTACTAGCTCCTCTTCACAGAATACCTGAAAATATGAGGGATGCACAAATCAACACTAATATCTATGATCCAGGAAAAATTTGATGAGAATACATCACATCAGTATCAAGAGACTCACCTTAGTAGTCCAACATTTTCCTTCACCATTGTGAATTGCATCAACCAATCCAGTGTAATTCCAGTTCTTGATAATGTTGTATGGCCCATCATGAATTTCAACCTCAATAGTGTATCCGCCATTGTTTATCAGAAAGATGATGGTTTTCTGACCACATCGCAGCATTGTTGATACATCCTGTGCTGTTACCTGCAAAGCATGTTCTAGAATAAACTACATGTTGATTGAAATCATATCTTAATTATTTATGCAAGACAAACCTGAAAGCTTCCATCACCAATGCAAGCAATCACTCGCTTCTCAGGGACTGCTTGTGCATAGCCGAGAGTTGCACCAACGGACCATCCGATCGAACCATATTGCATTTGAAACTCATACCTGTCATCAAGATTTTATCAGCACTATAAAGTATAAACATCAAGAAAAATATTATTGGAAAAATACAACAAATCTCTTTTTTTTCAACCTTACCCACATCCCTCGGGCAATTTCAACTTTTGGCAGTTAAACCAAGAGTCACCTGTCTCAGCAATCACAACTGTTTCACTAGACAACATCTGCTGTATATGTTGGAACATAACATTAACTCTCAAAGGTTCTTTTGGTTCTGACTTCGAAGGTTTCCCATCTGGAATATATATCCTATGGTAATTTTCATAAGCAACATTGTTGTGTTTGAGACGCTTCGCAAGTACCTTAAGGAAATCTTTCATTAACACACATCCAAATGCAGGTCCATTACCAATCACAACCTGGTTGGGATGAACGATAATCGTCTTCTCTTTCTTGAGAAGAAGTGAATACCCAACAGAACTGTAGTCATTGAAAATAGGACCAGCAAACAAGTATGCATCAGCTGATTCCACAATCTCAGAACAAAATGCAGTACTCACAGGACCCCAATAAGTACCAATGAAATGAGGATGGTGCTCCGGAACCATCCCTTTAGCCGATGGCATCATGGCTAGTGCGTAACCACTCGCATCAGCTAGTTCGACAAAGGCCTCAGATGCTTTTGCTACTCTTAGTTTAGGACCACCGACTAGTACTGGTTTCACTGCTTTGTTAAGAAACTCTGCTGCTGCGTCTACAGTCTACTGCTGCTTCCAAACCCCATCTGGTTAGACAATCTGTAAAACATCCAAAGAAAACAAAGAAACTAATTATCTACATTTCCAATAATTGATACCTCCATAAAGAAACTAACAATTCAGCTTACTTGGGAGTGAGTGAAAAAGGGACGGGGTCACGACTGAAAGTTGGGTGAGGAATTGAAGGCAAGTTACAGCTAATGCTTATATAAACAGGTTTGCTTTCTTTAAGGGAAGTTGCTATTGCTGTATCAATCAACTCATGAGCATCTTCCAGGTTATTCACCACTGCCTATCATCACATCAAACAAATCAAAACAATCACTGAAACAAGTTTTGCAACAACTAAGTGCAGAGGTGAACATAAAAGCAATATCCTACTGAAGGTGTACAAGTTAGAACCATAAAATATAGGTAACCATCAACTCAAGTTATGTTGGAACATTAAGCATGTCTTATAATAACAAGTATGGGCAGTGAATTAAAAGAATTCATTAATTGTGAGATTGATAACAAAGGAGATGAATGGATGAAAAAAAATAGAAAATTCATTTCCGGTTTAAAGGAAGCCACACTTTAAACCTCAGGTACAATCATGTGATTTAATCAAACTCATCAATATAAAAGACACTAATGGGGAGATTGTTTCATGAATTTTAGATCTATTCTTAGGAATGTTACTTTAAATTCTTACATTCTCATGTTTGTTTCAAGTATTTATAAATTATACTTTGAAACATTTTATTCCAGAAAGTTTTATTTGTATTTGATTTTTTTTTCTTTTCATTTTCATATAAAAGGGTGGAAATCTTATATTTTCATGGGAATAAGAGATAAGTTCCAATAACTTCTCAAATATATATTTATTTCATTTTTTATTTTATTTTAAAATGTTAAACAAAATATATTTTATAAATATTTTTTAAAATTTATTATATTTACCAAACACAAAAATAAGAATAAAGTTTCTAATAATAATATTTCCTAGAATAATGTTTTCGGAATAGAAGTTTTAGTACTTGAAATAAACACATTAGGATTTGCAAAACAATTGAGTATAAGTTATATGAGTCTTTGAGTGTTTTTTTTTAACTTTCTTTTAATAATTTTTAATTATTATTTTAACAATATTTATTTAAGATTTAAAAAAAAAATCATGTTGACCTTAAATAAAAAGTTAATTCTAATAATTTTTCATGAATCTATTTTTCTCTAACAACAAGGAATTTAAGTGTAGGAGTTCTAGATTTATATGATATTAAACCAACACAAGTAAACTTCATATTTTGTCAAAAAAAATCTTATTTTTAAAGCAGAATTATTTTTTAAAAATTCAAAACAAATGCATCCTGTAACAACTAATTAATAACTAATTAATGAAGAAATTTGTAATTGAATTAAGAGTGAAGATCCATTTTGGTCCCTCACAAATATTACACGAGTCAGATTAGTCTTTCACAATAAAATAGATCCAATTTAATCCCTTATAAAATTTAACCGGATCATATAAGTCCTTCTGTTAATAATTTTTTCAAACCGGTTTTTTCCAAGTTTTAAATCGTGACTGGATTGCCACGTTGGATTTTATTTTATTTTCATTTTTTTATTTTTAATTTTTAATTTCATTTTAAAATAATTATAAATTAATAATATAAAAAAGCCAAAATTGTTTCTTATAAGGAGTTGAACTCAGACCCATGTGGTTACTCGAACCTAAGTCTCTTCAGATTAAATGACAGTCAATTTAATAAAAAAATACAAAATTTGTATTAATATGGTCTCGAACCTAAGTCTCTTCAGATTAAATGACAGTCAATTTAATAAAATAGAAATTGATTTGTCTATTTGTAAATAGAAATTGTTTTGTCTGTTGTTATTGATAGTCACTTTGTTAACCGTAGAAATTGATTTGTCTAGTTGTAAATGATAATCACTTTATTAACAATAAAAATTGATTTATCTAGTTGTAAATGATAGTCACTTTACTAACAATAGAAATTGATTTGTCTTGTTCTAAATAATAGTCACTTTACTAACAATGGAAATTGATTTTTCTAGTTGTAAATGATAGTCACTTTATTAACGATAGAAATTGATTTGTCTAGTTGTAAAGTGAAAATTATTTAACTTGAAGGGACTTGGATTTGAGATCTCATAGATAAAAATTTTGTATAAAATTTGTTAATATTAGTAGAAATCATGAAAATTACTTATTTAAAAATTACTTTATAAGAAATAATTTTGGCTTTTTTGATATTATTCATTGATAACTCTTTAAAATGAAATTAAAAATAAAAATTAATTTAGTATTTAAAAAATAAAAAATAAAAAAATCCAACGTGTCAGTCCAGTCACGGTTTAAAAGTATGAAAAGAACCGGTTTAGAAGTAGGAAAAAACCGATTTGAGAAAAATAATAGCAGAAGGACTAATATGATCCGGTTAAATTTTGTAAGGGATTAAGTTGGGTCAATTTTTTTGTGAAGGACTAATTTGACTCGAGTAATATTTGTGAGGGATCAAAATAGGTCTTCAATCTAATCTTATCTATTATTTTATGGATTCGTCCCTGCTTTTACCAAAATTGAGACTAACTTTTCAACGTTAAAACTTAAAACTACCATCATACAAATACCAAAAGGTAGTAAAAGCCTAAAAGATTATATTAAATACCAACCTGAAAGCAAGTAACGGTTTGAAAACATCTAAACTCTTGGCTAAAATCAGACAACCCAATAGTATGATGAAGAATCCTATTACTTCCATAATCATTAGAATTAGGTCCACCAACAATACAAATAAGCGGCAAATTCTCACTATAAGCTCCAGCTATAGCATTTAGAACACTAAGCCCTCCAACCGTAAACGTAACCACACAAGCTCCTACGCCACGTGATCGAGCGTAACCGTCAGCAGCATACCCCGCATTGAGCTCGTTACAGCAACCGATTAAGTTTAGCCCCGGTTCATTGATGAGGTGGTCGAGAAGCGAAAGGTTGAAGTCGCCGGGAACGGAGAAGACATCGGTGATGCCGATTTGGACTAGTCTTCGTGCTAGGTGGCGGCCGAGAGTAGCATCGTTGAAGGAAATTGATGTTGAAGGGATCGAGGGTTGGATTGTTGTTGCTGTGCTGTTTGTGTTTGGACATGAAAAGAGGTCGTTGCTAGTTGGCTTGCTTGAGTCCAAAGAGCCTAACATTGTGTCCATTTTGTGTGCAGTGTGATGATGAGTTTGGTTTGGTTTAAAAGGGAAACTAAAAAAGAGAACAAATATGAAGTTTTTTTTTTGTTGTTGTTGAGAGGTTTTGACGTTTGAAATGGGAAGAAGCTAAGAGGTGTAGAGTGGAAACTGGAAAGTGGTTAAGACAGGAAGAATGTGGGAGTTATATGCGGTTCCAATTGATGGATGACACATTTTAAAATATTTAATCAGATTTGATACAATTGAATATGATTTTATTTTAATAGATAATGTTAAAGAGCTAAAAAATGTATTACATAATATTATAGCCACACTAACCATAAGACGTGTATAGGCTAATCTGATAAAAATAAGTTTATAATCATAAATGTAATTCAACTATAAAAACACAAGATCAAATAAATAATAGAGTTGTCCTTAGTGTTTTTTTTTTATCAAGAAATAATATTAAACGGAGAACTAAGGGTTCTCCAACCCGATTACAAAGGAGGAGCGAGAAAGCCCGACAAAAAAAAATTACACACCAATTACCCTTACGAAAGAAAGAAAAATGGATCATTACTAAAATCGTAAAAAGAATAATTGGGATGAATAATCTTTCCACAAAAAGACCATTTCCAAATCAAGAACTTGATGTTCCAAACGGTATTGTTAATGCTCCAAGCTTCCTTCCAAAAACGTACATCATTCCTAAGTAACCAAAAGGACCAAACGGTGGCAAGCCACACCACGTCCAATTTACTATCTTTTTGCGAGAACGGAAAAACAAGTGTCACTCCATAAAATGCGGTAAACACTCATTTTCCAAAATTCCCCCTTTACCAATCCAAAAAGCTATGTCATTCCAAATCTTTGTGCCCACCAAACAACCAAAAAAGAAATGATCCCTATCCTCCGTAACATTGCCACACAAAACACATTTATAATTTTCAATGGAGAAAGTCATACCTCTATACACCAAACCATCAACCGTTGGAAGCCTATCTAGAAAAAGTCTCCATCCAAAAGCCTTGATTTTGAACGGAACCTCCAAATTCCACAAAAGACCAAAGACACCATCATGAATGTTAGGTGGTCCGAACGGAATATGGAACTTCAAGTAAAAATTATAACAAGAAGCTACCGAAAATTCCAACAACGGTCCTTCAGTCCAACTAACCGAATCCATACCGTGACTCCACCCGGTAAAAGCTTCCACCCGGCCCTTCGTCTTCATCAATTCCGCTTCTAAAAAATTACCCTCCAAATTTAAGCCAAAATCACCCCAACTCCATGCACCTTCTTTCAAACCCCCATTCCCGCCACCGAAACACCCTTCAAATTAGAGTTTAAATACAAATCCGGGAACTCCTCTTTCAAAGGAATCCCTTCCAACCAAGAAGTTTCCCAAAACGGCGTGTGGAACCCGTTGTGAATATTAAATTTAACCTTTTCCACCATAGGATCCACATGGAAAGAAGAACTAATCTTAACCAAATCTCTCCACCAAAAAGAAGAAAAAGATGAGGAGACACCACGTAAAGAGGAGGGAGAATTACTAACCTTACTATTAATCAACAAAGAGGACGATAAGTCACCGTACCGGGCTTTCAAGACATCAAGCCAAAGAGAACTTCGACCTTGTAATATTCGCCACCTCTACTTGTTAAGAAGAGAAATATTGAATAAAGCTATATCCTTAACACCTAGCCCGCCTTTCTCCATGGGAAGGCATAAGTCTTTCCACCGAACCCAATGGATCTTTCTTTTCTCCTCTAAACCTCCCCAAAGGAATTTACTTTGCAAGCTATTAAATTTCTTCACCACCTTCAACGGTATTTTATGAAAAGACATAGTGAAAATGGAGAGGGAACTAATAACCGACTTCAATAGAGTAATCCTACCTCCTAAATTCAAGTAGCGATTAGTCCAACCTTCCAATCTAGCCTTCGTCTTGATTAAAAGCGGATCCCAAGTAGATTCCAACCTTGGATTGTGCCCAATTGGAATGCCAAGGAATATAAACTTGCTTTCCTCCACTTTACAAGATAAAAAGTGAGACGCCGCTTCCAAAAATTGATAACTAGGATTAATACCAATCAACTTACTCTTGTGATAATTAATCCCATGACCCGATACAAGTTCAAAGGCTCTAAGGACCGCCTTAATCGCCCGAATATGCTTCCAACTTCCATCCCCCACCAATAAAGTGTCATCCGTAAATTGAAGGATGTCCACCCTACCCGTACCTTCGATAACAAAACTTTGGAAGTCACCTAACTCAATAGATTTTCTCACCAAGGCCGTGAGCGCTTCCGCTACCAAAACAAAGAGAAAGGGAGAAAGAGGGTCTCCTTGTCTCAACCCTCTAGACACACCGAATTCTCTCGAAGGGCTCCCATTCACAAGCACCGACATGTCGCTCTTGAACACCAATAATTCCATCCACTTCATCCATCTCCTCCCAAATCCCATCGCTTTGAACATGAAACGAGGAAAAGACCAACTCACCTTGTTGTACGCCTTTTTGAAGTCGACTTTGAAAAGGGTACACTTACTACCCGCCTTCCTCGCGTAGTCAACCACCTCATTGGCTACTATCACCCCATCAAGAAAATGTCTTCCGGGAACAAACGCGGTTTGACAAGAAGAAATAATAGAATTTAGCACCTTTTTAAGTCTCCCCGCCAAAAGTTTAGCCGCCACTTTATAAATACAACCCACCAAGCAAATGGGATATAGTCATCCAAACCCAAAGGATTATGTTTCTTTGGAATAAGAGTCAAAAAAGATGAAGTGATAGCCTTAGACAAAGAACTCCCTCCAAAAAAGTAGTTGAAGAAATTGAAGAAATCTTCTTTAATAAAGAACCAACATCTTTTAAAAAAGAGAAAAGAATACCCGTCCGGACCCGGGCTTTTGTCTCCTCTACAATCCCACACCGCCTCTTTAATCTCATTTTGAAGAAAAGGTCTCTCCAAATACTCCGCCTCTTCCTTACTTAAAGTATTGAACGGAACACCCTCTAAAGAAGATCTAGAAATCTCCGATTCCACAAATTTCTCCTCAAAATGCTTGTAAACCGTCTCCCTAACCTCTTCAACCGTCTCCGCCAATCCTTCCGAAGATAGAATAGGACCTAAATGATTGTTTCTCCTCAAAATGATTTGTCCTTAGTGAAAAATGTTTTGAAAACAATTAAAAATATATTATTTAATTAATAATTAAATAGGATAAAATTAAATGATGCAATTGATTGGTGGTAGGTATACTATCCAACTATTTATAATGAATAGAGAATTTATTCCCAATTTTAAAATCACATGTCTTAGCAATCTCGAGAAAGAGTATAACGTTTTCTCCTAGTCTCTGTTAAGGCTTAGTGAACTTTTCTACTGAGAAGAGTGATCTTGTTCAATCATTACTAGTATTTCCTTGTTTACATCACTATCAGTGTTGATTGGTCAGAGTTTGTTCATGCGGCTTGAGTAGGCATTGCAACAAAACCCGTACACGCGGGTACTCACCCAAACTCGCCTCGAAGTTGACGGGGATAACTCGCTTTGACTGAATTTGGGTTCGGGTCTGGGTTTACCCCGATTTCAAAATATGGAGACGGGACGGGTAATGGGGACACTCGTATCCTCCCCGAACTCACCCCGTTTATTTTATTATATATATTATTATTTATTTTTTATGATTTAGAATATAAAATAAGTGGCCAATATTTTAATATTTTGATTTGTATTTATTATTTAAAATATTGTAAATGTATGTATGAAATTGTTTTGTTTTATTATTTATAATGCAATTTGATTTTGAAAAAATAAATATTTTTATTTAAAAAATTGATTTCACTAAATGGATGGTGGAGGGGATACTCGAACCCAACCCGAACTCGTTTGGGTCAGGTTTAGGTTTTAATTCTTCATCCTCGTTTGAGTTTGGGATGGGGAACAAGATTGTTTAGAGGCTCGGGTTTGGGTTTAACGGAAGTGATAATCGTCCCCGACCGCCTCGTTGTCATCCCTAGGCTTGAGAACTAAGTCCAGCTCTCACCTTGAAGGATTGTCGCTGAATAAGGAAGGAAAAGAGGAAGGTTTTTGCTTTGATATTGAGGATGATGGAAAGTGTAATACGGTGAACTGACTTTTATTATTTTAAAGCAACAATGTTGCGGTGAGCATGAGTCGCCACCGACTTTTATTTTGTCCAATGTTAGGAAAGGTAAAAAGTACAGAAAACGACCCTTTTTAAAAGAAACGGGCTCGGGGGGTAAGTTATGAAAAGGGAAGGTGCAAGCACCCTTTTCATCCGTAGTTATCTACGGGCTCTTAATTTGCTTAGCTCATGTTTGTTTGTTTTGAAAAGAAGCATAAGGGACGTAAGGACTTTAGCGTAAATGCGTAGCCTTCGTCTTTGAAAGAGTTTTTGAAAAGATATTTTTTTTATTGAGCTAGGCAGGTTAAGAGAACTACCCTAATTACTTGGTCCTTTTCTATACTTTTTACGATTCCCAGGATTATCCATACTATATAGAAGTAGGAAACCCTTGTTATATTGGACGTGCGGGTCATCGAAGGGTCATCGTATGGTCGTTGAAGGCAACAAGTAGAGGAACCTTAGCATTCTAGCGGGACTATCATCATTTTCCGAAGGGACTCCGAGGGACAAGATCTTTTACCGTAGGCAACAATCGAGGGTCATCGAGGGACTAAGATCTTTTCTATGATGATATTTTCAAGGGTCATCGTTTGCTAAGATACCTCTACATTCGAGGGACACGACCATATAATCGTAAGGCAACCGAGAGGGGCGTACCCTAAGGGTGAGTGCGTGCAAGTGTGTTGGATTCAATTATATTTTATCTTGTATCTTTTAGTTAGCTAGCGTTTGATTCTGTCTTATCATACACACCCTAGTTAGCATACATCTAACACAATATAAGAATACGGAAATTAAAAGTGCAGGAAAGTAAAGAGGTTCACTATAATATTTACATTTGACCTATATACATTCTAATGCCCAAATAAAAGCAATAAAATAAACAAACACGCGTCATACAAGTGATTTTGAGATGAGAGAAGAAAATCGAGTGATAGTAAAAAATAAATGATGGTTAATTAGCCAATTAAATTAGATTAAAACTACTTGATTAAATCCTAAATAAAAAAACCAATTATTAAGTTATTTAAATAATTAACTAACCTAAATCTATTAAATTAATTAAATTATAAAGAAAATAAACAAGTCATTTTTAAGATTAAGAAAAAAAAAACCTAAAATTTACTAATTATCTTAAGTTATAGTGGTTAATTAATATTTTTTGCGATTTTTAGTTAATTATTAAAAGAAACAAACAAATAACACAAAAATAATAAATAAAACAAAAGAAGCAGGCGTTTGATCCTGTGCGTCACGCTTCTGTACGCCTATGGTGGATCTCCATCTCAGTTCATTGAATCTGCATTTGTTGTAATCAAATGGCCAGGATCTAAAAGTGCATCAAGGGCGTGCAAGGGACAAGGTGTACCTGATCTGGTAGTTACCAGATGTTAAGAAAAATAATAGAAAAATTGGCTAGCGTGAGGATCGAACCCACGCTTTTGTTATTCACAATGCTGCCTTGTTACCAACTCTGCTGCAATCTTAATTCGTTTAATAACTGGACACATAATATGAAATAATAAAAATACGTTGTGGTGTCGTTTTTTTTACCTCCCCGTTTCACTTGGGAGGACGGCACGCTAGACCCTTCACGCGAAATTTGGAAGGAGAATGCGCCCGTGGTGGGATGAATTTTATTTCAGTTCTTCCTACGATATCACACGAACTTTCTTATTTGTCCTACGAGTAGGAAAGGGGAAAAAAGATCTCAACTAAACCCTAGGAGTTTGCTAAGTGTGGGGATTTACACCTAGACTAGAAATTCTGGAGTCCGGGAGGTCGGTTATACATAGGGAAGTGTTTAAACACCCTACATATCTGTAGTACTCTACAGGAACCTTCTCTGTGTCATTGTGTTTGTGTTTATTGCTATGATTGGGAAAGTTTCTCCTTTGTGTTAGGAGAGAGAATTGAATTGATTTTAAAAGACAGACAGACAGACAAACTGACTATTTTTGGTATTTTATTAGCTCGCTGAGATTCCTTGTGAACCTCATGCCTACATATCCCTAGTGGAAGTCAGAGCTTAATGTAGTTCGGGGAACTAACTAGGGAAATTAAATATTTTTGGTGCCTTGCTTGAAGCTCAAGGTTGAAGCTTGGAATTAAATCTCTGTTTACAGTAAAGAGACATGAAATTATCTCTACAGAGAGGTATTTGTACTATTCTACCACAAACATTTAAAGGAGTGACAGAATAACTAAATTCATTTCATTCAAGAGGGGGACCTTACTTGTGTATGTGCAAGTATACCAGTCAAATGCCTCTAAAATGAAAGAAAGATGCTCATCCAAATTAGGGAAAGTTACCACATGTCTGGGTTTTACTGCCAGTTCATGCCTTTCAAAATCCTAAATGGGAGACTTGATTAAAATTGAAATTTGAAATGGAAATGTTTGTTTGAATGTGGTAGAGTAGTAAAAATATCTCTCTATAGAGATAAGCTATGTCTATCTACTGTATAAAAGATTTGACTTTAGCTGGCTTGTATGAGGCCCAAGCTTGAGGCTTTTTGATTGATTAATTAATATTATTGACTCTGGGAGGTGACTCCACTGGGGATTAATTACAGGGTATTTTTGTGTTCTGTACAAAGCCCAGAATTGAGGCTGACTCTACTTAGGGAGACTCTATTTATGTGCCTTGTACAAAGCCCAAGGTTGTGGCTAACTTTAGCTAGGGAAAAACACTATTTTCTGCCTTGTACAAAGCCCAAGGTTGTGGCGGACTTTTAAATGAACTAAGTATTGATGACTATATGGGGAAAGATCCTAAGTTTTAGGAATCTTTGACACATGAAAATATGGTTTATCTGCCTTGTACAAAGCCCAAGGTTGTGGCTACTGAGTGATGAAGAACTCACTGGGGAGACTCTATTATCTGCCTTGTATAATGCCCAAGGTTGAGGCTGACTCTTGACAGGGGAGTTTTATTGTTTGGGTGCCTTGTATGAAGCCCAAGGTTGAGGCTAACTGTTTTTGTTGGTTTTGACTCTACTGGAGAAAAAAAAGACTGTTTTTCTTTGGAAACTAACCCTTTCCAAGGATTTTGACTCAGCTGGTGAATTTGTCTGTTAAAAGACTGACTTTATCATGTTTTTTGGAGGCTGACCCTTTCCAGGGGTTTTGACTCTTTTGGGGAAATTATCTCCTAAGAGAAACGAATCTTTATTTATTTTGACATTTTTATTAATTAACTTTGGAGGCTAACCCTTTCCAGGGGTTTTTATTAAAATGATGGGTTGATTTTAATTGACTTTGGAGGCTAACCCTTTCCAGGGGTTTTAATGATTGAAAAGTGGATGGCAGAAAGATTATCTAGTGGAGACTCTTGTTTAAAGCCCAAGATGAAGGCTGACTCAATGCTGAGGATGACCAAAACATAGATCCTAGACTCTACTAAGGAGGATTGATGAAGATAAGGGTGACAGAGACTGTCCATGTCTCTCATTCCAAAAATGTACTCAATGTGAAATTGAGACAAACTTAGCTTGTTTTAAGTCTGGTTTAAATTGGAAGAAACTCACCAGGGTAGGCTAAAAGGTGACTAAAGACCTGTTCCTATGTTTATAAGAAACCTGATGGGTCCTTGTATACAAGCTCAAGAGGAAGCTGGAAATGCTTTTAAGAAGCCTGTGGGTCCTTGTACAAAGCCCAAGAGGAGGCTAATCGAGGGTCCTTGTTATAGCACAAGAGAAAGCTTATGTAGTTTTGAACTTATTTTGGCTCTAAGCAAATGGGTAAGAGGTTTCACCGGGAATAATTCCTCTTTGGGTGGATGTGTCCTATATTTTTGGATTCTAAGGTTTTTGCCAAGATGTTTCACCGGGAATAATTCATCTTGGGGGTTTGAACTACAGATCTCTAATTAGGAAAGAGCCTTCACCGGGAAGACATTCTCAATCCTAGGTCATATTCCTATAATATATATATAGTTTAACTGTCCTAAGGTTTATACTCAAACGTAGTTCTAAACTAATATATGCACAGTTTATATTTGACAGTAATTTAAATAAAGACTGTAAATTGAAAGCTTGTAAAGCCTAACCTGGATGGAGTGGAGGCCATTGAAGAAGTATGTACAGAGCCTCAACAGTAATTTTTGTTGTTTTTGTTGATAATAGTTGAATGTATATGATAAATAGTTAATGGTTTTTGAAAACAGAAGAAGTGAAGATGGACAAAGGTCTCATAGGTATCTGAAGAGTTTCACCGGGAATAATGCCCTTCAAATACCAGAAGAATGTTTTGAAAACAGAAAGAAGATTTTGAAAATACAGTTTTGAAAACAAGCTAAGAAGAGAAGGTTTTTGGGACTTACACTCTATTAGAGGCCCACTTAAAAAAGATTTACTGTTTATGAAAACAGTTGAAGAAAAGATTGAAATGATATAAGGTTTTGTTGTTTGAAAACCTTAATCGTCTGTTTAATCGGAGATTGAAAACAATTTTGTAGATTGACAAAAGTCAACTTAATTAAGGCAAAGATGAAATCTATACCTAATTAAGACCTAAATAAATAGGGTTTTTATCATAACATTATTCTCAAAGTAATTAGGTTAAAACAAAATGAATATATATATTTTAAAGTATTTAAGAAAACATTTAAAACATACTATTTTAAACCTAATTAAAATACATGAAATAAATAATATTTTTTATGATTTTTTTGATTATTCACAAAATAGATATGTTAAATAAAAAGTGTGTGAAAAATGAAATGAAAATGATTTATTTTGATAGGTTAAATAAATATGTGAAGTTGTGAAGAGAAAATGAAAGAAATTAGTGTTAAAAAATAAGTTTTGGCCCTTGGAGGGTTTGAACCCACGCCCTTGAGGTCACCAGTCCAAAACAACACCACTGAGCCAACGCGCGCTCAGTGTTAGTGACTTGCCTCCATTTGGTCATATTTCAAAACAAGTTGTAAATCCTTAAAAAATAAAAGAATCAAAAAGTCTGGGGCGAGGGGGATTCGAACCCCAGACTTGTGGCATGATGATACTAAGGGCGCATGTGTGGCCACTAGGGCAAGTTGTTTAGTCATTAATAAAACGCATACCACTCAAAATAAAATAAACTCTGCCCTGAGATTTGAATTTTGCGCGCCACCACCATCTTCGTCTTCAACCTCAAGCTCTATGAATTTGAATTTCTGAACTCACTCATTTCTCAATCATTTGCCATGATGTAAACACGAAACTTGCTCTAATTTCACTCACGATTCTAAATATGTAACTAACATAAACTAATATTAACTACATCTAACTAATTTACCAGAAATCGTGAAGAACCCTAAAATTTCAAAATCAAATTAAATGACTATACTGAAAGATAAATGGATGATGATAGAGGGTTTTCAATCCTCTGATGATGCTGAACAAGATAGAATCGAGCTATTTCACAAAGAGTACTTAAATTATAGAGGTGAAGTTCAGAAACTTACCTCTGAAAATGGAGGTCGTGAGGATGATTGAGGGCACCTGGGCTTGAATGAATGATCTCAATAGCTTCCCTGAGACTCAATGATGCTAACTGGATGCTTATTGTAGCCTGAATCCTTCTGAATTGTTCTATGGACCTCCCTCGATTTCAGCTTCAAGTGAACATGAAGGTTGTTGAATTTGGAGTTACAGATGAGCTGCAGCCATCTGGTTAGCTTCACTATGACCTGAGGAGTGTGTCTGGATGATTGGCTTGCCTTGAAACCTTCTGAATCACTCCATGGACCTCCAACTGCAAGTGCTCCAAAGTGAGAGCAACAATGGTGTTCCTCCACTTACAGAAGTGATCCAGGTGCTTGGATCACCTCAAATGACCTCCCTTGAGATGTTAGAATGCTCACTTCCCAAAGATAAGCTCTGGTTTGAAGAAATCGATTCTTCTTGCCAAAGAACTTTGAAAAACAATGAACAAGAGGAGAGAAAGAGAAAGCAAGGAATATGGTTGCTTTGGTGTGTTTTTTGAATGAGAATGAGGCCTCTATTTATAGGCAAATGTCTCAGTACTGATTGGGAGAGTGAGCTTGCTTAGTGAAGTAAGTTTGGTTTCTTAGCCATGAAGAAATTTCAAAGAATATCCAAATGTGATCATTGCATTTTCGAGCCACCTCCCCTATCCATTGATTCTATCTGATCTTAGGGGACAATTCAGATGCAAAGTGAGCTCTAATTGGTTGGTGAGAAGATTCCTTGGGTGATTCATCAATTTGCCATAAATTCACAAATGTAATCATTACATAATCACATGTTCTTGTTTTTTAGAATCTTCTTCAATCCTTATGGCATGGTGAAAATGAATGCATGGCATGGTTTCAGATGTGTTATGGGTCGTGTAGCATCCATAAGAGAGGTTATTTGCACAAAATTTGCAAAGTCCAAAAGTGCCCATGACCTATAATTTTACTTCATGAGGCCAACTTTGAACAAGCATAACTCCTAGCTCAAATTGAATTTGGAGAAGGTTGAACACAATTTGGAAAGCCCTAAACATCTACTTCAAATCATTAGTTTATGTCTTCTTCAGAATCATTTAGGAAATTTGTGAAAAATGAGCCCAAAGTTGGATGAAAACTAGGTTAAAACACTTAGAAAAATTTCTAAGTGTTTATGACCTAAACTTCAAAATTTCCAAAACTTCATAAATGGTTGATCTTTTGAAAAAAGTTCCTTTGTAAGATGTTGTTTTATTTTGCAAGATCTACAACTTTCATGTTGGAAGTTTTTTGAGTTGTGTAGGTGAAATTTTGAGATCTCACCATGCCTTCAAAAACCCTAATTCCCGACTTTTCGCTCCTTGATGAATTTCTTTGAATTTCTTTGGCCAAATGACTTTGACATCCATATATTGATGATATTGATCTTTGAAAGTCATTTTTTGACCAAAAACCTTAAAAGTCAATGATGATCCTTCACAGTTGACTTTTTCCTGACAAAGTGAATTTTTGGGCTTTTGTGTAGAAATAAGATCTTCTCCACAAATGGATGATATAAATGGATTATATGGAGGTAGTAGAGATCCTTGAATCATGTCTTGAGTTTTGGATTCATGCCCTGATCAGAAGTCAACTATCTTGGTGAATTAGGTCAAAACCCTAATTTGTCGACCATGTGAAAGTAATGACTGTAGACTTTGAATTGAAGTGTGATGTCCAGTAGACCTTGTAATATGAGTTATTTGAAGATGATTGATGTCTTTGAATGACCCTCTGAGGTTTTTTAGGGTTTCCCAAATGTGATCCCTGATTTCAGTCCTTGATAGGCTCAAAACCCTAGTCTGGTGACCTGAGTAAACCTGTACTCATATGACTGGATGTCTAATCAATCATAGATGAGAAAAGTGAAGTTTTTGAGCCCCATGATTGTATTAGAGACTAGTCCTTGTATTGATTGATCCTTTGCCTGAGCTTTCTTGTCTTTGAGCATCCTCGATTAGGTACCAGATGGAGAAATGACTGCTCTGGGTACTTGTCTTGACCTGATGAAAAATCATGAAGATATGTCATCTCAGGGGGGTCAAAAATTAGGGTATGACAGATGCCCCTATTTAAGTTTCTTTTATCCGGAGGGAGAGAGATTGAGATCTCGATCTCTCCTGCGTAAAAGAGACTTAAATATCAAAGAATGCCCGAATTTTGGGCGCTCCTGAGATGTTGTAATTGATAAAATCTTTGCATGACTTGATCCCGTTGTCGCACTTGGCGGGGGATGAGGAGACAAACTCCTGCAGAAACACTTGATGTGGATTCTGGTGAATGGATGGCAATGTAGGATGCGCAATCCATCTTCTTTAACTAAGTGCTGATACTTAGAAAAAGGTAAACAACCTTTCCTCGTTCCGGATGTCCATATCTCGAAACTGGTCTCGGTTGCGCTTGGACAATATCTCAGATAAAGAGAAAATTTCCAAAGGTTTGTTTCCTCGTCAAACTTCTCATCAGCACTTGGAGATAAGATACCATTTGACGGTAATAAAGAAACTTCAAAGGGTTGTTTCCTCATCAAACTTCTCACCAGCACTTGGAGATGAGATACCATTTGATGGTAATAAAGAAACTTCAAAGGTTTGTTTCCTCATCAAACTTCTTACCAGCACTTGGAGGTAAGATACCATTTGACGGTAATAAAGAAACTTCACCATCTTCCCTTTTGACTTGGCATCTTTGAAAGATTGTCATATGGGCCCGCGCTCTTTTGAGGGGCTAATGACTTTGTTTTGAAGGCAGACGAACTGTTTTCGGGGTGAAAACTGCCATTCGTCGATTGGTGCCTGGGGAATCAACAAACTGTTTTCCTAAGGGGAAAACTACCATTTATTGACTCTGTGGGGAACTAAACATCCCTGAAACAGACAAACTGTTTGAAGAAACTACCATTTGTCGATCTCTTGAGTATTTAACAGACAAACTGTCTTTCCTTGGGGAAAGACTACCATTTGTTGACTCCGCTGGGGATCATGAACTATCTTCTGGATGAAGACTACCATTCACTGATTCTGTTGGGGAATCATTTGTCGATCTGCTGGGAGATTCTGAATTATTTTCTTTGACGAAAAAGAAAATGGCATCTCTCGACCTTGCTGGGGAAATACCAGACCTCTAGGGAGTTCCGGAATGTGAAGCAGACTATCTTATCTGAAAAAGACTGTCGAGCGTTGCTCTGCAGGAGATTCTCAGTTGAGGGATTCCAAAAGTGAACAAACTATCTCCTTGAGGGAGACTACCATCTGTTGACTTGCTTGGGGAAATCTCTCTACATGGGTTGTTGTCTTGAAGGAAAAAGTTTCTCCAGGACTTGCAGGGGAAACTTGAGTTCATGCCCTCATGACTCGGGCATTCTCATGATTAAAAGCCTTAATTTGACTATGCAGTTGTGATGTAATGTATGCATGAATATTATGACAGTTATAAAAAATGTAAAGTGAATGTGAATAGAATTGTCGCGGATGTGAAATCCTATGATACGACTGAAATTCTTGTGGATCAGAAGATGTCCTCTTCTTGGAGTTCGAACTCTCTCGGGAATATCTGGTTATCAGTTGTCCGCTGTTTGAAATGAGTAATATGAATTGAAGTGAAGATCCGTCATCGGGAGATGTTCGCAAAGCGACCTCCTGGGGAAATCTTGGTTCCCGGAGTCTCACCCATTCTTGGAGCAACTGTTTGCATCCTTCCTATTGTTTGTAAACCTTAGAAAGAAATTTCACCTTTATTTTTGCAAGTAAATTCATTTTTATTTTATGAAAACATTTGTTTCAAGAAAATGACTGTTTAAACTTAAAATGCATTTCAAGAAACTGAATAAGACTAGATTGCAAAGGAAAGCATAAGGCTCAAATTATTATATATGGAATGGTAATCAGCCAAATGCTTGATTCCATGGAGTATTTACAAAGTTGGAAATTGGTAATTTTCGGGAAAAGGGCTACGATGAAACGTGACGACCGTTATCTTTCCTTTCCACTCCGAGTCGCGCTGTATTCGCGCTTTGTAGAAGATGACCTACTGCTGATGAACACTCCGCTATGGATTTTGAATGATCAAGTTTGTCCTGAACACAGTTACTTGCCATATATCCCTAACTTTTGCGTAAACTACCCCTTTCGGGTTTTAAGTTTACCGGGATTGATTATTTATTATTATTTTTTTGTGTCTCTAACTTTTGCCTGAATCGCCCTTTCGGGTTTTCGATTCACCGAGACGCTCTTTTTTGCCTAAGTCGCTCTTTGCGAGTTTTCAACTTAGCGAGCTGTTCTTTTTGTTTATTTAGGCGAAGTATTTCTTGACTGCGTCGACGTTCACAGGACGGGTGAATTCTTCTCCATCCATAGTCGTGAGTATTAAGGCTCCTCCTGAGAAAGCTCTCTTGACCACGTAGGGGCCGTCATAATTGGGAGTCCATTTCCCTCTCGAATCTGTGAGAAAAGATTGAATCTTTTTGAGTACAAGGTCGCCTTCTTTGATTGTGCGAGGTCGAACCTTTTTGTCGAAAGCTTTCTTCATTCTTTGTTGATATAGCTGTCCGTGGCATAAAGCTGTCATGCGCTTTTCTTCGATTAAGTTCAATTCATCGAATCTGTTTTGACACCACTCGGCTTCTGTTAATTTTGCCTCCATCAAAACTCTCATTGATGGGATTTCAACCTCTATAGGTAGGACTGCCTCCATGCCATATACAAGGGAGAAAGGAGTTGCTCTAGTCGAAGTACGTACTGATGTACGGTAACCATGAAGAGCATACGGGAGCATTTCATGCCAATCTTTGTAAGTGATGACCATCTTCTGAATGATTTTCTTGATGTTTTTGTTAGCTGCTTCTACAGCTCCATTCATCTTTGGTCTGTAAGGAGATGAGTTGTGATGTTCGATCTTAAATTCTTCACAAAGCTCCTTCATCATTTTGTTATTCAAATTTGACCCATTGTCAGTGATTATCTTGCTAGGAATGCCGTAGCGACAGATGATGTGATTCTTGATAAACCTGACGACAACTTGTCTTGTAACGTTTGCATATGAAGCTGCTTCAACCCATTTGGTGAAATAGTCTATGGCTACCAAGATGAAGCGATGTCCGTTGGACGCTTTTGGTTCGATCATTCCAATCATGTCGATTCCCCACATGGAGAAAGGCCAAGGGGGAAGAGAGTATGTTGAGAAGAGATGGTGGCACATGAATTCTATCGGCGTAGATCTGACATTTGTGACACCTCTTTGCGTACTGGAAGCAATCTGACTCCATCGTCAGCCAATAATATCCTGCTCTCAGTATTTTTCTTGTCATGGTATGTCCATTGGTGTGAGTACCAAAGGAACCTTCATGTAT